>NC_064629.1:773477264-773780294 GCF_023864275.1 Schistocerca cancellata
AGAGGGTTAGCAGACGCCGCTTAAAAAGTCGGGGCGACGCGACGGCGGCGGCAGCGGGGCGCTAACGCGCTGATTGAGGCCGCACAATACGCGCAAACGAGGAGGAGTGGCCGGCCGTCGCCATGGCAACGCGCTCCGCGACATGTCATTTCCTCGCATTTGTTTGCCAATACCTACACCGCAAACACGCCGGCTCTAGTTGCTTAACGTACTAGCCCGGGGCAACCAAATAAAGAGCGACTAATTACAAAATTATTCAGGTGAAGGAACTCTAAAACGTAAACAAACTCCAATTAAGAACAGAAACACTGTTTTAAGAACAGAAACATTGTTTGTTCTGCCCATGTTTCACTGGTCGCTGCTTTGTGTTGACTTACACGTTGCATGTTAACCGAGTAAGATGGAATGTTCGTATCAGCATTCTTCTGTCAATCTTTCACTACATTAACGAACTTCACAAAAATACTATACAATAAAAACATGGAATCATTGTGCTTCTTATATAATTTTCTCTTCGTTCACGTTTTTCGGCTAGAATAAAAATATTTCATTACACGATCGAGGAAGATTCTACAGAAGGCTATGTGCAAAAAAAATGCGTATTCTGTAACTGCGGTAAGACTACTGTGCTGCACATTGATCTGAAGGTGAGTGTTTGAAACTTTAAAAGTATAAATGTTCATGGGTCACGAAAAATTTATTTTAACGAGTAATAGCACTCACGGACGTCTTTGGACGATAAAAATATCGTCCTTCATGCAATACAGATAAAAGATGTAAACAAATTCACTTTTTCATCCGAAAACTATTTCAGATGTACAGTTTTTGAACTACAGTTGCTTGAACGAAGTGTTGTTAGCCGCCTAATTGCCTTATACCCCCTTTACTGAGTCAGCCACTGAAAGAGAAGTGGATTTTTGTTTTCACACTTTTCCTCGCAAATCATCGCCGCCGAAAATTCAGCTGCAAATTATTTATTCTTAATGCTCGCCTTGTATCATTCTTACTTCATTGTGATTTCTCCATTAAAGCAGTCTGCGTATGGAAGGCACTTAGGGAAGCGTCTGCAAAACAGCGTGAAGTACATCATATGAGGATCTGAACACTTTATGATATTATTACTCGTACTTTCTATTTAACAGCTCCACGATAACTTCTGAGGCTTTCGTGACCCAAAAAGCTATTTTCCCTCAACAGGTTTTAATTTTCCCTACAGTGAACTGGCAATATTGCTAATTAACCATACTATTCTGTATTTAAAGTTCGAAATTTAATTTTATACACATGAACGGCTTAACTGTTTTTCACTCTTATACTTTGAGAGGAACAGATTATCTAGTTGTACACCACAAAAGCAAATGCGAGCACAGACGTTGTTTGCTCTCCTACACTAACCAAACTTTATTGACTTAGCAGCCTTAATCACGGAGGTAATACACTTGCTTAACACTGATGTTTCACAAAACTTGTCTGCGTGTCAGTAATGTTTTCATTTGACTGCTGTACTTACGCCGTGTTACCTGGCTGTGAGTGGTCCACCATTCCGTGTAGACATGTTGGGTAGCCCGCGTTGATGCCCCAACGAATCCGGCAACTTCATTCGCGGTGTGGTCACGGGCACGTCCAAACACGGTAGCTCCTTTTAACATTCCGACACATCTCCACGTCGATTCGTTTTATGTGCAGATTTCATACAATATGACACACACACACACACACACACACACACACACACACACACACAGAGAGAGAGAGAGAGAGAGAGAGAGAGAGAGAGAGAGAGGGAGAGAGAGTACTTCTCTGCCATTCCTTATGTCAGTGGTGGAGGGTCACATGATCGCATGGTACCATATCTACATCACCTGCAAAGCTAGAAGGCGACCAGCGTGCTGTTTCAAGGGGCGATATATTTTTCCTGGTGAGCTTACAGTATGTAAGTATTTCAGAGACAATCTGCCATACTCAAATAAGCTATACTCGGGATGAATATAAGCAAAGTTATTCTTATCTGCATTGATTTTATTTTTAACGATTATGGAGACATTATGATTGTAACAAAAAATGAGCACCAAATGCAGTGTATGGTTCTTAGAAAGGATGTGGAAGTCAGTTTTAACTCCTTCTAGATACTTCTACTGCAAATATGATCCAGAGGGACATTTTATGCGTTTTACGGTAAGTATTCAGATACTGTTCGTTGCAACGAATTCTTTTATTCTCTGTCGAACATACGCTCTGTCCATAACACAGGGTAATTCAGCTTTCCCTACCGCTATCGTTTTATGAAACCCACAATGTCATGTCTGGCGTTCAAAACCCACGCGCGAGATTTTCATATTCTCTCGGTCGCTACTCGCAAACTATTAGTTGTATAGAAAAAAATGAACAGGATTTGTTCTGTAGGAAATTTAATGTACTAGTGGTTAAATTTTGTACTGAGATACGTTTCCACTGAAGGCCACTGTTTTCAAGTTAATCAAGAAAAACGTGCAAAAAAAACCTTCAAGCGCACCTCCAACCTCACGCTCAACCCTAACCAGTCAGGGTTTCTGGTATGCTGTTCGAGGCACTCCGTCTTACCACAATACAAAAATTTCCAGCTACACGATCTATTCCCGATATTCGACCTGGTTTGGTCTCTACTCATTGAGCTAATACGACATTTCGTTATCATTATTAATGTAAATGTGCCCACGAGTGTAATGAAAGACGAAACGATATTTGTAAACGTTACGCTAAAACTAATAACAAGAAGCACACAAACCAGAATCATATCACATGGAAAACCCTACGACACACATAAATGTTAACAGTACATCAAACCAGTCAGATTTGTCTCGGGAGGCACTCTCCACTCCGGACAAAGGAAACGAGGAATAGACAGATACATAGAGCTTGAATCAATAGACGCCGAATCAATCAGGCCACAAATCAATACAAAACCCAGAACTACCGAACCTAGACTCAAAAAATCAGACAAATTAGATGAGGGCAATTTAAAGGAGACACATGTAACATTTGCAAGGACGTCAACGTGCCTCTAGAAAAAACCACAACTCCAAACATCAACAAAGACACCATAACAGGTCCAACACAAATCGCCACCATCTTTGACACCACACCAGCAAACACCACTAACGTCAGTGAAAAATGTGTCAAGACAAAAAGCATTGAAGAAGTATGTGACAAAATGAAGTGTAACCGTGTGACATCTCAAAGAGATCTTAAAATGTCTCCCAATTAGCGGCCAACATCAAACAACAATCCATCTAGTACCACTGCGGAAACCGCAACCGAACCCAGCACCAACAAGAAGCCAGCTACACCTAATTATGATAGTTTATAATTTAGCTTACTTTTAAGTAGGCTAGAGAAAATAGATATACTACAGACAGCGCAGTGGATGCTATTTAGACTGTGCCATCCAAAGGGTGATTCTCTTTGTTTTCCAGTAACTGAGCAGACAGATAGAATCATCGTAAGGACAGAGAATATTCCTACATCAGCAAAGCCGCTGCTCGACCTCATGCTTCAGGTCTGCCTGCGCAGGTCAGAATCATTCGACTTGGACAAAATATGTACAGATCATGTAAGAGCACACGGATGAACATATTTGATTACTCACAGACACGCAGTAAATGTGCTTACACTAACCTTATAAAAGAAACGGGCAACTAATATGTCTAGCAAAACATGCTACCATAATAACAGGCAGCAATGACTGTAAGGTTGCAATAGTAAATTTAAGCAGAAATTATAACGTAATTAATGTACCACAGTTATGCAATCAACATTTAGTTACCGTAGAGATAAACAATGGGAACATTACATAGGTGATTGCATTCATGTTCGCACAATGTAGCCATCAAATACAACCTTACGCAGACCACATCAGACACCTATCAATGTATGCCAGAGGCAAAAAATTAATTATAAGTGCTGACATTAATTCAAGATCCACCCTCTGGAACTCAGACAGAATAGATGAGAGAGAATGCATAAACACCAACCTAATACAAGAAACACAATTACACGTAATGAACAAAGAGGGACAGATACCAACATACGCAGGTTTCGACGTATGACAAGTAATATCGACTTTAAGCTAACAAATAATGCAGCAATGGCATAGGTAAAAAATGGACTGTACACTATAATATAACCAGTAGTGACCACAATGTCATAACATGCACACTAACTCACACTCAGAACACAACTACCAAATCATACTCCAAACACTTATTGTTCCACAAAGTAGACTGGAACAAATTAACGGAAATTATCCAACAACACGATCTAGAAACCATAAATGGAAGTATCGGTTACAGAGAGCACAAGCTAACACGGGTAATACAAGATGCACAAAACACATAAATACCGATTGAAAAGAACACAAAATATTCACCAATACCATGGCCAAGCGAGACTCAAACAAGGTGCCAGACGCAAACGAAAATTATATGAAAGGGCGATACTAGATATAGGCAACGCATAAGGCTTGAAGCATATAGGCTTGCACAAGACTTATACAGACAGACCCCATACAACATGCGTAGGTAACAATGGGAACGATTTGTAACAATACAACCAGAACAAAATATAAGGGGGGAGCCATACAAAATGCTAACAGAGAAGACAAAAACCGCACTAGTTCTGTGAATGCTAAGGCAGGATGACGTCACGACGACGAAGGGATGGAGGAATACAGCAGAGTTTCTGCAGTATAAACTGCTCCCTGACGACGTATCGATACAGACACACAATATCATACGACACTAACAGAAAATCTACACACACCATACAACACTGCGACTATCACCTGGCCTTTTGCGCAAGAAGGGGTTGCGCTAACAATCTCAGAGCTCAAAAACAAGAAAGCACCTGGTCCAGATGGTATCCATTCGGAAACACTGAAAAAGCTAGCGCTGCATATCACCCCGTTCCTAACTACGTTACTGAACGGTGCCTTACGGCTGGGCAGGGTACCTGCAGTATGTAACACCATCAAAGCAGTCATTATTAAGAAATCAGGAGACAGGGATCCTTCAGATCCAAAGAATTATAGGCCAATATGCCCAGTGAACACCCTAGCATAGTTTCAGGAAAACCTACTGTGTAAGCGCTTGCAAACCCGGAGCTCTCCGGGGCATGAGACAACACCAGTTCGATTTCAGAACTGGCAAATCAATAGATGATACCATCAACCATGCCCTACACATACATAACACTACAACACAGAAATACGCCATGCCAATAATGATTGACATTGCCGGGGCATTCGATAACCTCTGGTGGCCCGCAATGTTTCAAAGGTTAAAACATCTGGAGTTACCGCAACACTGTACGACAGTTTCCTAGACTAGTGTAAAGACCGAGTAGTCGAATGGCATATGGACAGCCGGAAAGCAATTAAAAATAATTACCGAAGGCTGTCCTCAAGGGTCGATCTGCGGCTTCGTCTTTTGGGACATAACAATCGAACCCCTCCTACAACTTCTAGATATGGATGACAGGTCAGACGGAATGACCTGCAAAAAGCAGAGCAAAGCTAGAAGAGAAATCCAGTGAAATACTGCAAACAGTTACACAATGGTGTCACAACAACAAACCTAAGATAGTCGAAAACAAAACAACGTACACATCACTGAAAGGATCACTCCAAAACAACCCTTCAGTTACAATTGGGGACACAAACATCAAACGAGCACATGTTACACGCTATCTTGGGCTACACATAGATGAGAAACTGAATTTCCACGAACACATAAGGCTAACAACAGACAAAGCAGAAAAAATACTACATGAGTTGGTAAGGCTAAATTCAAAATAGTACAAACTACCTCTACCACTCATACGGACACACCACTGTGGGCTCTTCGAATCATTACTCAGTTTCGCAGCCAGCAAGTGGACACACAGACTTAATGTGGTCACCAACAAAGCATCAGTCAGTCGAGGGCTCTCGGGAGCCTTCGGCACCACCTCAGTGGACGCACTGTGCGTGATGCTCGGAATATGCTACATAGATATCACGACCAAATACAGACATACAAGGTGCTGGTTAGAGATGGGGAGACCGGATAGGGTAATGGTGTACCGATACAGACTACACGTCAACTTAAAAGTTGGCGTTTGGGTACATGGAAAGGTGAGTGGGATATAAGTGATAAGGGAATTAGACTGCACGACTTCCTCCCTGACATAGGGTAGCGGTTGCAAATGAAACATACTGATTCCAGCCGCGTTATGGTACATTTCTTAACCAGACACGGACCTTATCCCACGCACTTCAACTGCGTGAGTGAGACCTACGTGCACATGTGGAGAGAAAGATTCCCCAGAACACATTGTCTTTTTCTGCGGGCAATACGCGAACAAAAGACATGTACTATACTTAGACTACGCAGAAACAGACATACATACATACCCAGCAATCGGAGACGAAGAACAATGGGCACAACTAAACGCGTGGATAAACAGTATTTCAAAAACATCGCATGAACACAGAAGAGTACCTGCGGATACGACATTGTAGACATGCCTGTATACAATGTAACAAAAATCTCCAGAGGGTGAACAATGAGACTCAGAGTGACAGGGAAAACAGTGAAACTGAAGAGGAACTGAAGGAGGAAGACGAGATGTAAAAGTAAATAAGCATAAGGGGCTGGCGATCTCGCCAAGAAAGCACCAAATGCTATACACGGATGAGCACCTAAATTTAATAAATAGCATTAGCAATACTATTTCTCTACTACTAACCAAACCTTCTTGCTGAGCCGACCGTTTTGGCCGAGCGATTGTAGGCGCTTCAGTCTGGAACCGCGCTGCATGACCTCAAATGTTAAGTCCCATAGTGCTCAGAGCCCTTTTTTGTAACTAGCGGTCGACAACTCGAAGAAACAAATCTGAGGTATTCACCGTCAGTCACAATCGGTGATGGGACTAACAAATCTCTCCTCTATCCTATCATCTTTTTATATTCTTCTTAAAATACCGAGCGAGGTGGCACAGTGGTTAGCACACTGGGAGGACGACGGTTCAAACTCGCGTTCGGAAATCCTGATTTAGGTTTTCCGCGATTTCTCTAAATCGCTTCAGACAAATGCCGGGATGATTCCTTCGAAAGGGCAGGGCCGACTTCCCTCCCTATCCTTCCCTAATCCGAGCTTTTGCTCCGTCTCTAATAATCTCGTTGTCGACGGGACGTTTAACACTAATCCCCTCCTCTCTTAAAACAACAAAATTGTATTTCAACCTTAAATTGTTGTTATTTTAGAGAGAATTATTCATTCTAAAATACTGCAGTTAAACACAAATGAATAGAAAACTACAAGAAAGATGAAAAACGGAAACCGCAAGATGTAAGACCTGATTTTAAAAATGGTTCAGATGGCTCTGAACACTATGGGACTTAACATCTGAGGTCATCGGTCCCCTAGATCTTAGAACTACTTAAACCTAACTAACCTAAGGACATCACACACATCCATGCCCGAGACAGGATTCGAACCTGCGACCGTAGGAGTAGCGCGGTTCCGGACTGAGCGCCTAGAACCGCACGGCCACCGCGGCCGACACCTGTTTTTAAAAATTAGTTAAGAGGTCTATAATTTGGAAATAAATAAATAAAACTAATTAAGTCAACAATTCGATTCAGACTTAGCACATAAGTTTCGTTGTCAGAAGGCCTGACGTATACAACGATGTAATTGTTTATTTTATGATGTTAAACTTTAAAAAAATGCTAGGTAAAATTTATACAAACGTTAACTTAAAATTTGTAAGTGCTCGGGTAAGCCGGTGGCGTAATAATACCAGACAGTGAAGACCAGAAAATGTCTAATGTGGGAAATAATTCGGGCAGTCGCAAATTGTTGTACTATGGTAAGAGGGAGTGCCATGAACAACAGTCTAGGCATCCTGGCAGATGGGGACTGAGTGTGGGAATACAGGTGCGTTTGAGGGTCACTTTTGTACGTTTTAGTTGAATAACTTGAAAGCTAGCGAAACAGTACCCGCTACAAAACCTACCTACATAACATTTTCTACAAAAAAGTCCTGTTCGTTTTTTCTGTTGGAGGTATAGTTTGCGCGTAGCGAGCGAGAGAATATGAAAATTTTGCGTGTGGTGTTTCGATACCAAATATAATATTGCGGGTTGCATAGAATGACAGCGGTAGGGGCAACTGAATCACGCTGTATGTGGCAAATTTAAACCTGTAGGGTCGGATTCCGACATTCCACGAGTTGTCCGTTAGTAAATTCAGGTATCCGGGCGCAGTCACGAACTGACACAAAGCTTTAATTTGATTACTAGATATGAACAGTCGATTCATCTTGCGTATTCACTTTAATGACTAATTCCATCCGTGGCCTGTGTTCAGTAATAGATCTGCATCCATTAAAACATGTCACCCGTCATGATCAGGAAAACGAATTCCACGACTTATAAAATGGCTCAGAGCACTATGGGACTTAACATCTATGGTCATCAGTCCCCTAGAACTTAGAACTACTTTAACCTAACTAACCTAAGGACATCACACAACACCCAGTCATCCACGACTTATAGATCGATGCATAAACATGCAATTTAGGCGTATGAGAAACATTTATACTATCAATGCATGCACACAGACGCTACGCCGCTAAGTAAATACCGTGTTTTAAATAGGTACTGAAAAAATTCTGTGCGTTTCGGAGGGTACTAATTGAAGATATTATCCCAAATTCATGAAACCCATACAACGACACTGAAGAATATCGATAGTGTCCTGGTTCTGTAGCTTTGCAACCTCAATCATCTGACCTATGCCCGCCAGACTACTTTGTCGGGTAGTTATCGAAGAGTGTGTTCTAGAAACCACCAAAATAGTCACAAGAACATATATCTGGTAGAATAAGCGCAGCGTATGAAGCTGATGTCGCCAGCAGCTTTCAGATAAGAGCGTCAGTCGATAGTATGCTATGTCACGAGTGTTATGGATGCTGCAGGCCCTGTAACACGACTAGCAATTTTTTTGTTTCTTCCCAGCATGATCTTGACTGTTAAATCGACTTCTTCAATTTTTTTTCTTACTTTCAGGACGACAATGCTAGGTCTCCTTTACATTAAATGAAATTGTCGAGTTATTCAAATGTATATTGTTACTTATGAACATCTAGTGATTCCCGTAATCTCATCTCTCAGGTTTTCCTCGCTTTATTGGTTAATTTTGTACTTTTAGGTGTTCATCTTTGTTGTTGATTACATTTTTCTGCACGATATTTCGACGATCGACCCAATAATCTGTTCAGGTGCTGCTTGTTATGCGTGTTATGCGTGCTCTCTGTCTAACCATGTCTTATCAGTCCAGGCAGTAAAACAGTCGAGTAGAGGTGCAAGGCACGTCAGTGACACATCAGACTAAAACAATCAAGCAAATCAGCTGCGCCCAGCACTGCCTCAAGTGTAATCATGAAATAAAACGCTACATTACCATTGAAGTTTCTCATAATGAGAAATAAGAAGGACCAGTCTGTATGTACTTTAAACAAATATTTTAGAGCCAAGATCGTGTTCAAAGTTTTTTTTAACTTGTTTCGACAGATAAGTAATTGTGTGTTTACTTCTAATGCCATGTCAACATTTTAGTGGAGAGTATAGTGCACATTCCTTACAGGTTTCTCAAAACTAAAATTACGAACAAGTTTCTCACGAGTGATGTTGAAAACGAGTGTCATGTATCTCTGTCATTTTGACATGTAGAGCAGGATTCAATAAAAAAAAAATGGTTCAAATGGCTCTGAGCACTATGGGACTTAACTTCTGAAGTCATCAGTCCCCTAGAACTTAGAACTACTTAAACCTAACTAACCTAAGGACATCACACACATCCATGCCCGAGGCAGGATTCGAACCTGCGACAGTAGTGGTCGCTCGGTTCCAGACTGTAGCGCCTAGAACCGCTCGGATTCAATAAAAGTTACTTGGTCTACCACTGCGATGTGTCACTTACTTTTTCAAATCCCTTCGTACAAAAGAAATTAACAGAGTGAAGCGTTTCTAGTGTGTTGAGATCGCAGTGAAGGATGTTCGATCATTGACTGAAGCCCTACTATTGAAGCTGTACTTGAAATGTAAATATGCGAAGTAAAACGGGTATTGAAAAGACAGTAGACGAAATTTATTATCAACTTTTCATTCATTTCATTTCCCAGTTTCGGCTACAATGAAATAACTCTTCTCTTAAAATATGCCATTTGTTATTGTTGAAACAAGGGCTTCTCAGAAAGTGGCCGAGTAATTAACTTACAGAGAAACAGTGTTGTGTAATCTGCAAATTTCACGTGGTAGTTCCCATTGGATGATTTTATAAAGGTTTTCGTAAAGGCCTAACACAATAACATTGTTTTGAAACGCTTAGTTCAACTTTCGAAAATCAGTCAGCTACAGAAATATCTGTTTACAATTGGTTTGCAGAATTTTGTCGGATCGTGCTTCCTGCAGCGATGAGGTACGTGAACGGCGACCAAAATCGGCTTATGTTACAAAAAACATGATACGGTTCGCAACATGATTCAAAAGGTTAAACATGTCGCTTACTTAGTGTGTTAGTTAGTTACTTGTTCCATGGATAAAATTCACGATAAACGTTATGATGTGGAAGGTGTCAGCAGGGTAAACTTATTTACCCTACTTTTAGTTTGCTAATAGGGATTGGCACTTTCTAAGTGTTATCACAATCTGGTTTATTGGCTAACATTACGAGCACCTGACTACCGATCCATTTTGTGAAACTCGCAGATGAGTAGCACTTTCCATATGCGCAATATTTGCGTTGCAGGTCTTAGGTGATTCACTCTATATAAGCTGCAACTACTTCATCGCCCCTTATATATCATTTTACCACGCATACTTGAGGAGATATGACGTCAGAAACATGGAGATGCGTCAAAAAAGTAACTTTCCCTAAGACGAACCGAAAATTACTGAGACCATACTTATCCAGTAACACACGCTATTTTATACAAGGGAGCTCTATTCTTTAACGAATCGGGGAAAGGAGGGAGGGGTAGAAAGAGGACGATTTCCTCCGAGCATTGAGTGTAAACGTTAGACGGCCGTTAGTACGGTCGTTCGACAGTAAACGTTCCTATACTTGACAAGTGCGATATCCCCCAGGGTGAGTGAAACCGACACCGGCGAATGCGGCTGCGTTGTCTGTCAGCTGGCGCTCTTTAGTGGGTCGTCGGCAGAAGCCGAGCAGAAGATCGTAAATTTACAAGTGCCGTATGAATGGCGCTGTATCGAGTCGGGGTCACATTGTAAGGCAGCGTGCCGTCGAGATGGAGATCTGGCGGCCCGTCACACGCCGGCTGATTAAAACGAGCAGAGGCGAGATGCGGCCGGCGATAGCACGCTGCTCGTCTCCCGTCACCCCCCCATCTCGTACCCTCCCCGCGAAACTGCATCTGTTTCGCGGCTTCTCTTCAAGAATTCGAAACGTGTCTGTTCATATTTTGTAATTTACGAGCGAGGAGGGCGAAAATTATTCATTTTGCATCTTAACTCCTCTGTGAGAACCGAGCGAGATGGATCCCTGGATAAAACACAGGATTCAAGCCCATATCGCTTTAGATTTTACACTATTTTTGATTAATAATTAGCCGACCGTTGTGGTCGAGCGGTTCTAGGCGCTTCAGTCCGGAACTGCGCTGCTGCTACGGTCGCAGGTTCGAATCCTGCCTCGGGCAAGGATGTGTGTCATGCCCTTGGGTTACTTAGGTTTAAGTAGTTCTACGTCTAGGGGACTGATGACCTAAGATGTTAAGTTCAAAAAAATGGCTCTGAGCACTATGGGACTTAACTTCTGAGGTCATCAGTCCCCTAGAAACTTAGAACTACTTAAATCTAACTAACCTAAAGACATCACACACATCCACGCCCGAGGCAGGATTCGAACCTGCGACCGTAGCAGTCGCGCGGTTCCGGACTGAAGCGCCAAGAACCGCTCGGCCACCCCGGCCGGCAGATGTTAAGTCCCATAGTGCTCAGAGCCATTTGAACCATTTTGATCAATAATTTGGGGTGATCGCCTGTATGGTGCCATTAGAAAGTATTAGACAATTCCCTGCCTCATGACACTGTCGTCAAATTCTGCATCTTGAAAGCCTACCAGTCCTCGAAAAATTTTAACGTGGATATTCATGAATAATTTGGAACCTGATTGTTTCCTGAAGTTTACCCCAAGATATTGAACAACACCCTTGATAATGTGATCTGGCTGTATTATAAGTACTTTAGAGATGGTAGAAACGTTCGCATACGGCAACGGAAGAGGGAAGCTACTCTGGAGTTACACAGACCAACATCATAGTATACTGCTTCAGAGTGTAATAAGCGTTGCTTTATAGGCTCGAATTATGCAGGCCAAATATGTTTGCCATTTGTGACCTTTACTGAGTGAAAAATCTACTAATCTATGAGCTTATGTGGTGGAGAAAATGATATGACGACTTCCGCTGTAAACAGTGATGCGTGTCAATCGATGAGGAATAGAGTTATTTCTTGTAAAATCTTTGTGCTTCCGTCATGTTAGTTGATAGCTTCACGATAAACTGGGAGATTGCTGCTCTAACTCTAATTTCATACTCTCGATAATGGCATATTTGTGGGGATGTGTACACGTAAACAGTCGTCTCCATCTACATCTACATGGATACTCTGCAAATCACATTCAAGTGCCTGGCACAGGGTTCATCGAACCACCTTCACAATTCTCTATTATTCCAATCTCGTATAGCGCGCGGAAACAATGAACACCTATATCTTTCCGTACGAGCTCTGATTTCCCTTATTTTATAGTGATGATCGTTCCTCCCTATGTAGGTGAGTGCCAACAAAATATTTTCGCATTCGGAGGAGAAAGTTGGTAATTGGAATTTCGTGAGAAGATTCCGTCGCAACGAAAAACGTCTTTCTTTTAACGATTTCCAGCCAGGATGTATCATTTCTGTGACACTCTCTCCCATATTTCGCGATAATACAAAACGTGCTGCCTTTCTTTGAACTTTTTCGATGTTCCGTCAGTCCTACCTGGTAAGGATCCCACACCGCGCAGGTTAGCCTTCCCCACAACATTTTCAATGTGTTCCTTCCAATTTAAATTGTTCGTAATTGTAATACCTAGGTATTTAGTTGAATTTACGGCTTTTAGATTAGACTGATTTATCGTGGAACCGAAGTTTGAGTTCCTTTTAGCACTCTTGTGGATGACCTCACACATTTCGTTATTCAGAGTCAACTGCCACTTTCGCACCATTCAAATATTTTTACTAATTAATTTTGCAAAATGGTTCAAATGGCTCTGAGCACTATGGGACTTAACATCTATGGTCATCAGTTCCCTAGAACTTAGAAATACTTAAACCTAACTAACCTAATACATCACACAACACCCAGTCATCACGAGGCAGAGAAAATCCCTGACACCGCCGGGAATAGAACCCGGGAACCCGGGCGCGGGAAGCGACAACGCTACCGCATGACAATAGTTTTGCAGTTTCTTTTGTTTTTCTGATAACTGTATTAGTCGATAAACGACAGCGTCATCTGCAAACAACCGAAGACGGCTGCTTAGATTGTCTCCCGAATCGTTTATATAGATAAGGAAGAGCAAAGGGCCTATAACACTACCTTGGGGAACGCCAGAAATCACTTCTGTTTTACTCGATGACTTTCCGTCAGTTACTACGAACTGTGACCTCTCTGACAGGAAATCACAAATCCAGTCACATAACTGAGACGATATTCCATAAGCACGCAATTTCACTACGAGCCGCTTGTGTAGTAGTGTCAAAAGCCTTCCGGAAATCCGGAAATACGGAATCGATCTGAAATCCCTTGTCAATAGCACTCAACACTTCATGTGAATAAAGAGCTAGTTGTGTTTCACAGGAACGATGTTTTCCAAACCCATGTTGACTGTGTGTCAATAGACAGTTTTCTTCGAGGTAGTTCATAATGTTCGAACACAGTATAAGTTCTAAAATCCTGCTACATATCGACGTTAACGATATGGGCCTGTAATTTAGTGGATTACTCATACGGCCTTTCTTGAATATTGGACTGACCTGTGCAACTTTCCAGTCTTGGGTACGGATCTTTCGTCGAGCGAACGGTTGTATATGATTGTTAAGTATGGAGCTAATGCATCAGCATACTCCGAAAGGAACCTAACTGGTGTACTGTCTGGACCAGAAGACTTGCTTTTATTAAGTGATTTAAGTTGCTTCACTACTCCGACGATATTTACTTCTACGTTACTCATGTTTGCAGCTGTTCTTGATTCAAATTCTGGAATATTTACTTCGTCTTCTTTTGTGAAGGTTGTGTTTAGTAGTCTGCTTTGGCAGCACTGTCTTCGATAGTATCTCCATTGCTATCGCGCAGAGAAGGCATTGATTGTTTCTTGCCGCTAACATACTTCCCATACGACCAGAATCTCTTTGGATTTTCTGCCAGGTTTCGTGACAACGTTTCGTTGTGGAAAATGTTATAGGTATCTCGCATTGAAGTCCGCTATAAATTTCGAGCTTCTGTAAAAGATCGCTAATCTTGGGGATTTTTCGTCTGTTTAAATTTGGCATGTTTGTTTCGTTGTTTCTGCAACAGTGTTCCAACCCGTTTTATGTACCAAGGAGGATCAGCTCCGTTGTTTGTTAATTTATTTGGTATAAACCTCTCAGTTGCCGATACTATTTCTTTGAATTTAAGCCACATCTTGTCTTCACTTATATTATTAATTTGGAATGAGTGCAGATTGTCTCCCAGGAAGGCGTCAAGTGAATTTTTATCTGCTCTTTTGAATAGGTGAATTTTTCGCTAATTTTTAGGGTATTTGGTGACGACATTATTCAATCTCGCTACGACAACCCTGTGTTCACTAATCCCTGAATCGGTTTTGATGCTCGTTATTAAGTCAGGATTATTTGTCGCTAAGAGGTCAAGTGTGTTTTCACAACCGTTTACCATTCGCGTGGGCTCATGAACTAACTGCTCGAAATAATTTTCAGAGAACGCGCTTAGCACAATTTCGGATGATATTTTGTAAGTACCAAACGGGAGGAGGAGAAGATTGGTGTTTAATGCCCCGACGATTTGGAAAGGAACTTGCTCATGCCCTTTGTCGAAGGAATCTTGACGGTATTTACCTGAAGTGGTTTACAGAACTCATGGAAAACCTAAATCAGGACAGGCGGACGCGGGTTTGATCCGTCGTCCTTCTGAATGTGAGTCCAGTGTGATAACCACCGAGCCACCTCGCTCGCTGCCAAAATGAAGGCTGCTAGTAGTAGTAAATGTCGGTGCTCGTGCCAGGGAAAAGCTCTTCAGAGACGATCTGTACGAATCTGAGGGTGGATAACTACAGCTTATATAAAGATTCTGAATATGTTCCGGAACGCAAATGCGCTTCTAAAGTTCTTGCTAATCAGGTAAGTGTGAATATGTAATGAGCAAGTAGGTAATTTTAAATTGTGTCTCTTACCACAGTTTACGTTAATTTACGTGACAGGGTGATGGGAGAAATGTTAGGGATCATACTGAACACTGCCTATGGGTGAGATGCTCGCAAAAATTAATTAATCGCATTGTAGCAATTTTGTCTGTAGTTGAAGTGAGTAGTCATATGTTGCCATATTTGAAATGTTTAGTACAGATTTTGAGTGCAAGAGCTTCACGAACACAGCGTGATAATTCATAACACGACACACGCATTTCATATTAATTGAAGACCTAAAGTCTGAAAATGAGTCCGTGGTCATATTTTTGGCACTTTATTTTACAGGTCTATCTTGATCACACAAAGTTTTACACCTCACTATTACCGGTTTCGGCTAGTGCCATCTTCAGATCATCGAATAGTCTGATGTAGTATCAACGCCAAACTAAACGTGTAGGTACATAGTAAGCGTTTTTCAATAGTAAGTGCATTTCAATCACAGTTCATAAAACTGATGTTCAGTTGTAAGGAGCTAGATGGTTGGTTCTAGGGATAGATTATCTTTAAAAAATGAAATTTTAACTGCTGTTAACTGTTTCATGAACTTATTATACAACCTACCCGCCCGGATATCCGTGCGTGCTAAAGAGCCCCTTCCGAGACGGGGAGGTACGTCGGTCCCGAATGGGATCCTACCGGCGGATTAGCGGCGAGGATCGTAGTGTTGGCAAAAAGCGTGGATGTGCTTTATAGGTAGTTTCCCACATCCCATTAAATGAATAGCGGGTTGGTATCCAAGTCCCGCCTCAATTTCATGATTCGCAAACATTTCTACAACTTTCGCTCACTTTCACGTACATAACGCTACATGCAGATAGCGGGGTGGCGACAGGAAGTACATCCTGTCACCCTTTAAAACTAATCATGCCAAATCCTTTAATAACCATGACGACTCTGCGGGGATGTGGGACAAAGGCGCAAGAAAAAGATGAAGGTATTATACAATCTGCATTAAATAACGATACGTCAAATTTAGTTTGTAACAGCAATAAATAAATAGAAAAACGTAAGTTACATTTATTCCGCGATATTTTAAGCAACGGAAGCCTCAGTAAGAAGTTATGAAGAGTTCACACCCTTCAAGAGCTTCTTATTAAAAATTCATAGTATATAGTCTAGATAACTGCAGCAGGAGAACGAAAATTCGTAGTTCAATCGTGCTCTTAACAATATATGGAAAGTTATGTTCACTCCCAATACCCACCCACCGAGCGAGGTGGCGCAGTGGTTAGCACACTGGACTCGCATTCGGGAGAACGACGGTTCAATCCCGTCTCCAGCCATCCTGATTTAGGTTTTCCGTGATTTCCCTAAATCGTTTCAGGCAAATGCCGGGATGGTTCCTTTGAAAGGGCACGGCCGATTTCCTTCCCAATCCTTCCCTAACCCGAGCTTGCGCTCCGTCTCTAATGACCTCGTTGTCGACGGGACGTTAAACACTAACCACCACCCCCACTCCCACCACCCACGTAGTGAAAGCGTATCTGTTTAGGCCACTACACGGCGTGCGAAAATGCTAAGGCCTCTTCTTTTAGTACGTATCTCCCTGATATGCCATCAGACGTGAGAAGTAATTCAGGAACGCCCCTAAGTGCCCCTGAGAGATTTCAGCCGAAATCGTTGTTCTTTGTTTTTTTCTGTTTACGTATATACAAATAAACGCGTCATATATGTGGAATAGTGTATAGATCACGTTTCGGATAATGTAATGAATAAATCTCATGCAAGAATGTATTCAAGAGTTCAGTAGTTCTAGCTTTTAGTGTGCGTAGTCTGTCAGAGTATTTGTCTATACGACACAGCAGTTTCGTTAGAAACGCAAAGACTTCACTGTCGGATTTGTCTGAAGTCTTCTTTTTTTGTGCCTCTCACTTTGTAAATTTTCTATCGCACAGGTTCAGTCAAACAGAAAGCACGATACAGAGATGACTAAGAAGTTGAGGCACTGAAACGAGTTGGATGACATAAAAACAAACCCCTTGTGCGGAGTTAAGAGGCTCATGATGACAGAAAGGGGAGTTGCCATCAGCGATATTCTTTAATACGATACGACTGAAACATTGAGGGAGAAGTGGTCTTTTACGATATGCATGGCTTTCTTTGTATGGTCTCTCGAATATTCCACAAACGAGCTACAAGCGAATGTTCTCTGTTCAAAGACGTGTCGTTTTTTTCATGGTTCTTACGCCTCTTACTTTACCAAGTGCTGGAGAACACTCAGTAGTTCGTAGTCTACTTTGTGCCATTATCTGAACTGCATCACAGGGAAGTTATTCTGACAAAATTTCTATCATTCCTCCGAAAGCGCTGTGTTTTTCTTCTGACACTGTAGCTACAGAAACGGACATAAGTCGAATCATCTGCAACACCGACCGTCAAACGTTAACGGACATCTCCTTTTTCTCGCGAGGGAATGAATATTTGAACGAGGATTGAGAGAACAGTCGGCGGCCGTGCAGAGAGCGCAGCACGCGAGCAGGCCACGTTTGAAGGCTTAGAAAGAGAAGCCGCCCCGATATTTTATGGAGCAAGCTCGAAATTTGATTGCCGCACGTCGTTACAATATAAAAGAGAAACACTATCCCGTACTTCTGTGTTACTAGCTTCCGCCTTTGGGTGTTAGTGCGCACGGTTTTATCGAGAACATCGCCTAACGATAGCTCCCCGCTCCATTATTTAGACGCCTCCGCTGAGCGGGACAAAGCTTTTTAGCATCGTAGATGATGTAAACAAAGTGCATATGAAACATGTCACTGCGGAGCCACCTTTTCACCAGAACATTCCGCACGAATATATTAATTCGTCTTGTGACATTGACTCTAGACGAAATATTAAATAAGTCTACATTTTTTAACCAGTAAGCGTTACTTTGTTGATATAAGAAAGTGAACCACAGAGACATGTTTCTTCTTTTATCTGAGGCTACTTCAGGTCCAATAGTTTAAAATCGTCCTTCACTGCGAGTTTTCAAATAAATGTTAGAAAACAATTTCGCAGGTAAAGTTGCTTTGTGCAGTCACACCTAAGATAAAATTTCGTCGCTCCATTCGAAGAGAGTACCAGCCATACCGGCAGTGAAGGACGTGCAGCCTTGTGGACGAGAACATACGCTAACACACTGGATCAAATTTTGTACAAATCAGTTAACAGTTTAGCAGTCTTTTCGGAAGATCCAATCTCTCATCCAAAAAGAACCTTTTATCAGAACTGCTACGATATGCATGCAGCGGTTATAAGGAATTAAATAAGATAAAGGCATAAAAATGCATTGTTATCTACTAACCAAATGTCGGTATATTTCTAGTTTATAAGCGATCGTTCTAATCGATCCAAACTGGTACCTTCTTCTGAAACTATAATTCCCCACCTCACTTGAGTCACTTAATTCCCATGCTACTAATGCCTTAACACACCATCTGCGCACTTGGTTTTGTTAATATCCGGCACCTCTCCGATTGGGCCTTGGCCAAAAGTACGTACTGTGCAGTGGACATTTAAGCATATACAATGTTATCTTAATGCTGAAGCACATGGAATAACCAAAAAGATCGTAGCCAGAAGTGCATACGATGCTTAGATTCTCGTAAATTGAGGAACCTACCTATGAACAAGATCACTTACGTCTTCTTCGGTACTTTGCTCGTTTATCGGATATGAGATATTGAAAAAGTCACCTAAAAGCTTTGCTTAACATGACTCACATCTCTTTAAGGAACTATATGTGGGCAATATGATCTGGATTAACATATGAGATAATTAAGATAGAAGATCTTCAAAAGTTAGTCATTGATAGACGATATAGACTGTCAAGTAAAATTCGCGGTTCTCATCCTTTACAGACTTTATGAGAGTGAGGTTTGCTTTCAGTCATTGGCCGTCACGTCTGTTCACTAACAATGTGAATGAATTTTACTCGGCCTTAAGGGTACATCTACGGGTAGGAGTGGAAAATGTGCTCTGCACATGGAAAGACTAGTGAAACACGCTTCTTTGGAGTCCAGTAGAAGACATAGCCATGTAAGATTATTGTAGAAGCGTCGTAGTTGACAAAAGCTCTCCGTAAGTCGTTTGGGATATTCTGGAAAAGTTACCTGATATATGCTGCAAGGACATACAGAATACGGGAAACATGCACAACCAAAGTAATACGGTGGGCTGGCATGTAAAACTCATGTTGCATTTCTGATTAAGGGTTCAAAAGCCTGTGACAATAGGTAAATTATTTTTTCTGTCCCATTATGCAACAATATTTTAAAAAAATAAAATGTGTAGTAAAAAAAGAAAGTATTCAATATACACTGAAGAGCCAAAGAAACTGGTGCACCTGTCTAATATCGTGTACCGCCCCCGCCTGCACGCAGAAGTGCTGCAACACGACGTGGCATGGACTCCACTAATGTCTGAAGTAGTGCTGGAGGGAACTGAGACCATGAATCCTGCAAGGCTCTCCATAAATCCGCAAGAGTACGAGGGGTGGAGATCTCTTCTGAACAGCATGTTGCAAGGCGTCCCAGATATGCTCAATAATGTTCATGACTGGGGAGTCTGGCAGCCAGCGGAAGTGTTTAAACTCTGAAGAGTGTTCCTGCAGCCACTCTGTAGCAATTCTAGACTTGTGGGGTGTCGCATTGTCCTGCTGGAATTGCCCAAGTCCGTCGGAATGCACAAAGGACATGAATGAATGCCGGTGATCAGGCAGGATGCTTACGTACGTGTCATCTGTCAGAGTCGTATCTACACGTATCAGGGGTCCCACATCACTCCAACTGCACACGCCCCACACCATTACAGAGCCTCCACCAGCTTGGACATTCCCCTGCTGACATGCAGGGTCCATGGATTCATGAGGTTGTCTCCACACCCGTACCTGTCCATGTGCTCGATACAATTTGAAACGAGGCTCGTCCGATCAGGCAACATGTTTCCAGTCCTCAACAGTCCAATGTCGGTGTTGATGGGCCCAGGCGAGGAGTAAAGCTTTGTGTCGTGCAGTCACCAAGGGTACACGAGTGGGTCTTCGGCTCCGAAATCCAATATCGACGATGTTTCGTTGAATGGTTCGCACTCGGACACTTGTTGATGTCCCAGCATTGACATCTGCAGCTGTCTGCGGAATGGTTGCACTTCTGTCACATTGAGCGATTCTCTTCAGTTGTCGTTAGTCCCGTTCTTGCAGGATCATTTTACGGCCGCAGCGATAGCGGAGATTTGATGTTTTACCGGAATCCTGATATTCACGGTAGATTCCTGAAATGGTCGTAAGTGAAAATCCCCCCCCCCCCCTCTATCGCTACCTATGAGATGCTGTGTCCCATCGCTGGTGTGCCGAAAATAACACCACGTTCAAACTTACTTAAATCATGGTAACCTGCCATTGTAGCAGCGGTAACCGATCTAAGAACTGCGCCAGGAACTTGTTGTTTTATATACGCATTGCCGACCGCATCACCGTATTCTGGCTGTTTACATATCTCTGTATTTGAATATGCATGCCTGTATGAGTTTCTTAGGCGTTCCAGTGTAGAAAGTGAAGCCTACAGAAGAGGAGGAGGGAGAAAAATGAAACTTTACAGGTTGCGATGGTATGAGACGTCATTTCCGTGATTACAAAATCGAATCGAATTAACAAAGATCTTGGCAGAGTGGTCCCACTAATCACTATGACGTGGCACCTCTTCTCGTCTGACGCATGCACTGATTCGGTTGGGAATGTTGTCATAAAGCCGTTATATCCCCTCCTGAGATAAGCTGGCCCACAACTGCTGTAATTGGCCCTTGATGTCCAGGATACTGCAGTTTAACTTTGTTTCAGCATTATGTACTGAACTTTTTGCTATGAAATGACACTTTATGACATGTTGTATTCCTTTAAAACAGGTTCTCATGCTTTTTATAGTGCCCTATAATACTTTTAGTACTGTAGATTGCAAATATCCATGAAAACAGTTTCATTTTCGTAAAACCTTCTTTCTTTAATAATATTCCTACAGTGTTTCACAGTTAACCATCACAGGGCCGATTGAAAATATCCTTCCTGCTCCATGTAGGTATCTTAGTCCTGTACCCTACTAAGTGAAATTGTTTATAATGTAGGGTTCTTCCTTCATGTTCTTCGTTTGCACTATTGTACGAGGGTCGTTCAATAAGTAATTTCTTTAAAAAAAACCATTAATATACATAGTCAAACGTCCTTAATGGTGCTTGACATTTGATGTTTGTTCTGTGCGTCGGTGAAGTTTCGAATTGTTCTGGCAGATGGCAGAGCCGAAGTACAGACTCAAAAATGGCGTCTACATACAACTCACGTTACAAGCAGCGGGCCGTCATTGAATTCTTGTGTGCAGAAAAAGAAACCGTGGTGAACATCCATAAACGTTTGTGCACGATGCTGCAGTTGATAGGAGTACAGTTGGGCCATGGGTAAAGAAAGTTAGAGCCTCAGGAAATGCAGAAACAGAGCTCCATGATCAGCCACGCTCGGGACGTCCTGTCACAGCCACTGCTCGAGACAAGCTGAATCGTTCGGATGCCGTTATTCGAGCCGACCGACGCATCACAACTCGACAATTGGCTCTACAGTTTGCAGATGACAAGAGTGTCAGTCATGCAGTGAAAACATGACTACGCCTACAGGACAAGAGCTTTTACCAGCAGGGAATGCACCCTCTTCCACAACGATGGAGTAAGGCCATAGAACGCGATGGAGACTGCGTAGGAAAATAGGACGTGGCTAAGACATGTTAATGTATACTGTCACCAAATTCTGACTATTAACAATAAATATGTTCTGAGAAAAAAAAATGGGGGATTACTTTTTGAACCACCATCGTATATGACAGTGTGATAGCTTCATTGTTTCATTCAGTCATACTGCTGTAGTTATAATGATAGCCTATCGTCATTTTACACCTTTATTTTTGTTTTGAAAACGTGCCCAGTACCTCTATATTTTGTATTTGTATTAAGCACTTTATTTTACATGTGAAGAATGCTCACGGTAGCTATAACTGGTTATTTCACTATTAACGAAAATTGTGTTTTACCAAAGGTTTTGTAAGTCAAAGGAAAGAGAGAGGTAAGGTTTATGGTTTAATGATACGCCGGTAAAGAGGTCATGAGATACGGAGCAGAAGATTAGATTAGGTTAGATTTGGGGAAGAAAATGGGCCGCGCTCTTTTATCAACAACCATCGCAGTGCAATTTAAGGCCTTCCCGACGTAGCTACTGCTCCATTGATCCACGGGCGTCGAGATGGATAATGTTGTGGAAGCTACACAATATTTCGACGAGGCAGTGCTCGTTATCTTCAGGTGCTTACTGACTTGGTCAGTAAGTACCTGCCGGCCGCGGTGGTCATGCGGTTCTAAGCGCTGCAGTCCGGAACCGCGGGACTGCTACGGTCGCAGGTTCGAATCCTGCCTCGGGCATGGATGTGTATGATGTCCTTAGGTTAGTTAGGTTTAAGTAGTTCTAGTTCTAGGGGACTGATGACCTAAGATGTTAAGTTCCATAGTGTTCAGAGCCATTTGAACCATTTGAGCCAGTAAGTACCTGAAGATGAGGAGCAGTTGTGTCGTTGAAACATTCCGCAGCTTCCACAACATTGACACGACGCACGGGAACCAATGAAGCAACCATCCCAATATTTCCCTTAAACGATTTAGGCGAAACAACGGAAAACCCAAATCAGGAATGTCGGAAAGAGATTTGAAGCGGTGTCCTCCCAAGTACGACTGTAGTCTCTCGCAACGCCGCTTCGTTTTGCCGGTTTATTTAGCTTGCTTTTTGTCGAATTATATTTAGCTTACTCTCCGTCACCAACATCACATAATTAGAAAACGCGGGCATGTAATTAGAAGTATATCTCTCAGACTTCAAAACGGTCAAATTTTCCCACACAAAATTCTTCGCTCTGATAAACATTACTGAAACACGGGTCTCACAAATTTGTTCCACCTTTTGGGCAGCAACTGGTGCTCCGCTACGAGAGATTTCAGGCGCCCCGGCTGTCCACATTTAACGTGAGATGTGTCTTCCCAATGTGTCACGTTTCAGAACGCGTCGGAAGCTCGTAAAAGCGTAAGGCCGGCGAGTTTTCAGTGCAGAAGAGCGGCTGTGTAGTTGGAAGCGGCCGATACCCGATGAAGCGGCGAGCGGTTCTTTTATGCCATTGTAAACACGAGCCGCCAGGCCCCGGGCCCGCTACCTGAATTCAACTGAACCACGCGTACCCCTCTAAGTTTACATAATATAATCCTCTTTTTTTCCACACCTTTTGAGTGGCGTGCCCCCTGCGACGCGGCTCGGCAGTGTCGCCTTACAGCCGGCCCGGGGTTACGGGCGAGCAGCGGGAGCGCGGCGGCGCGCGGCGCGCTACTGCTACCACCAATCATAACCTCCAATTTAAGAATTAAGGTTAACTGTAATTTGCCCGAGTGTGCTGCGAGCCACCGAGGGAGTCAACCCCTGCCGTGAAATCTGATAACTCCGCGGGGAAAGGCAGCGATCGCCGCCCGAAATGTCGAGCGGTGGACGGCGCCGGCGTACGCGACACCGCTCCGTACTCTGCCCACAGAACTGCGCAGGCAAATGAGACACAATAGAAACAGCCGCTGTAGTCACCACCAATTCCGGATTTATTTCATCTACATCTACATCTACATGATTGCTCTGCAATTCACATTTAAGTGCTTCGCAGAGGGTTCATCGAACCACAATCATACTATCTCCTTACCATTCGACTCCCGAACAGCGCGCGGGAAAAACGAACACCTAAACCTTTCTGTTCGATTTCTCTTATTTTATTTTGATGACCATTCGTACCTATGTAGGTTGGGCTCAACAAAACATTTTCGCATTCGGAAGAGAAAGTTGGTGACTGAAATTTCGTAAATAGACCTCGCCGCGACGAAAAACGTCTTTGCTTTAATGTCTTCCATCCCAACTCGCGTATCATATCTGTCACACTCTCTCCCCTATTACGTGATAATACAAAACGAGCTGCCCTTTTTTGCACCCTTTCGATGTCCTCCGTCAATCCCACCTGGTAAGGATCCCACACTACCCAGCAATATTCTAACAGTGGACGAACGAGTGTAGTGTAAGCTGTCTCTTTAGTGGACTTGTTGCATCTTCTAAGTGTCCTGCCAATGAAACGCAACCTTTGGCTCGCCTTCCCCACAATATTATCTATGTGGTCTTTCCAACTGAAGTTGTTCGTAATTTTTACACCCAGGTACTTAGTTGAATTGACAGCCTTGAGAATTGTACTATTTATCGAGTAATCGAATTCCAACGGATTTCTTTTGGAACTCGTGTGGATCACCTCACACTTTTCGTTATTTAGCGTCAACTGTCACCTGCCACACCATACAGCAATCTTTTCTAAATCGCTTTGCAACTGATACTGGTCTTCGGATGACCTTACTAGACGGTAAATTACAGCATAATCTGCGAACAACCTAAGAGAACTGCTCAGATTGTCACCCAGGTCATTTATATAGATCAGGAACAGCAGAGGTCCCAGGACGCTTCCCTGGGGAACACCTGATATCACTTCAGTTTTACTCGATGATTTGCCATCTATTACTACGATTTGCGACCTTCCTGACAGGAAATCACGAATCCAGTTGCACAACTGAGACGATACCCCATAGGCCCGCAGCTTGATTAGAAGTCGTTTGTGAGGAACGGTGTAAAAAGCTTTCCGGAAATCTAGAAATACGGAATCAACTTGAGATCCCCTGTCGATAGCGGCCATTACTTCGTGCGAATAAAGAGCTAGCTGCGTTGCACAGGAACGATGTTTTCTGAAACCATGCTGATTACGTATCAAAACGATTTATTGGTGTCGTTTCTCTTCCATGACGCGAGCACAACGTTATCGACAGCTTTAATTATCTCTGCGTGCCGGACCGAGACTCGAACTCGGGACCTTTGCCTTTTTCGGGCAAGTTCTCTACCAAATGAGCTACCCAAGCACGACGCGCGACCCTTTCTCACAGTTTTATTTCCGCCAGTACCCCGCCTCCTACCTTCAATCCCATCGTGGGAAAACCTCTTTCCTCCTATGCTCTTTCAGCTTGCAGAAAAGATGGAAATCACATGGTGAAAGAACTGGTTTTCCGCAATAGCATCAGCAACATCTGCGCTGCATTGGTAAAACTGCTGGCACTATTTCACTACGGCTGCAAGCGACATCGCATTTGGTCCACATACCGTCACATTTCATAGTCAACCTCTGTGCAATTGAGACGTTTTGCCCACAAGAATCGTACTGTCCCGCCAACCTTGGAATACGTTTATAATTTCCGCGCCATGTCTCTCCAGCACTAAAATGCACCTGTCACCCGTACCACAGCACAAATGTCTCTGCAGGGAACCCTGAACGTGTGCTCTCTTCTCACAATCCATCACTCATTCTGCATAATGGTTTTAGCGTGAGACGACACTTGTAACTTACCGGGGTGATCAAAAAGTCAGTATAAATTTGAAAACTTAATAAACCACGGAATAATGTAAATAGAGAGGTAACAATTGACACACATGCATGGAATAACATGGGGTTTTAGTAGAACCAGGCGCTCCACCCCATATTGCTAGACGTATGAAAGATCTCTTGTGCGCGTCGTTTGGTGATGATTGTGTGCTCAGCCGCCACTTTCGTCATGCTTGGCCTCCCAGGTCCCCAGACCTCAGTCCGTGCGATTATTGGCTTTGGGGTTACCTGAAGTCGCAAGTGTTTCGTGATCGACCGACATCTCTAGGGATGCTGAAAGACAACATCCGACGCCAATGCCTCACCATAACTCCGGACATACTTTACAGTGCTGTTCACATCATTATTCCTCCACTACAGCTATTGTTAAGGAATGATGGTGGACATATTGAGCATTTCCTGTAAAGAACATCATCTTTCCAGAATGAGATTTTCACTCTGCAGCGGAGTGTGCGCTTCTGTAAAGCAGGAGAGCTTCTGTAAAGTTTAGAAGGTAGGAGACGAGGTACTGGCAGAAGTAAAGCTGTGAGTACCGGGCGTGAGTCGTGCTTCGGTAGCTCAGTTGGTAGAGCACGTGCCCGCGAAAGGCAAAGGTCCCGAGTTCGAGTCTCGGTCAGGCACACAGTTTTAATCTGCCAGGAAGTTTCAACATCATCTTTGTTTTGTCTTACTTTGTTATGCTAATTATTGCTATTCTGATCAGATGAAGCGCCATCTGTCGGACATCTTTTGAACTTTCCTATTTGTTTGGTTCTAATAAAAAACCATGTCATTCCAAGCATGTGTGTCAATTTGTACCTCTCTATCTACATTATTCCGTGATTTATTCAGTTTTCAAATTTATACTGACTTTTTGATCACCCGGTACTTTCTGACGTTCCTACGTACAAGGTTTTATCCTCCTTATATCCCGATGGACGTACTTTATTTATAGGGACTTTTAACAAAAGCGTCCGCTATTCTTATAGGGGGTATTACTAGTGAAATCTAGAAAAAAAAACCTTGTAAGTAAGGATGTCAAATCAAACACCTATGAGCCGTCTAATTTCCAAACATATTTGATTTGGCTACCAGTTTCGGCGATTTATTACGCCATCTTCAGGCCATCTTTAGGCCCCTGACCTGAAGATAGCGTAGTAAAACGCCGAAACTGGTAGCCAAATAAAATAAGTTTGGAAATTACACGGCTGAAAGGTGTTTAATTTGACAGACTGTAGCGAACAGCCGAGTCCCGCAACCGTCTCTGAAACGATGGAGATACAGAGACATATAAGAATGTATCAGGAAACAAATACTTCTTGAACTGTTGGCCATTTTAATTATGTGGAGAAGGGTGAGTGCTGAGTGCTGTAGGCTGTCTGCTCCTCTTCGTTGCTCATTTCTTACTGGTTACAGTGTGCAATCATCAGAACAAGATTAGTGATTGCGTGGTTTGTGAACTATTTACATAGTAAAATGGAGTCGTATTGTTCGACGGACAAATGGCAGACTTGATACTCTGCTGCGATTTAGCGAACGGCGCCAATCGTCGAATACCGGCCATATACACAAAACGATACCCTCAAAGCCGAATTCCATCTGGGAAGATGCTAAGCAGGTTGCTCCGAGGGTTCGTGGACACGGGATCATTCGATACGAGGGTGGTAGACCTCGCGTATTTAACCGCATATGGAAGTATGAGTGTTGCGACGATGAGCAGATTATGCAACAAGTGTGCTGCTAGATCATAAATGAAGCTCTCGCGTCGTGAATTCTGCACGAGCAGTTACTTCATCCACACAGTCAGAGCTCCTCAAGCCACATGACCACCCTGTCTAATCTGCAGTTCTGCTGATAGGTTCAAAGTAGGGCTGTTGATAAAGCAACGATATATCGATGTTGTTGTTGTTGTGGTCTTCAGTCCCGAGACTGGTTTGATGCAGCTCTCCATGGTACTCTATCCTGTGCAAGCTTCTTCATCTCCCAGTACCTACTGCAACCTACATCCTTCAGAATCTGCTTAGTGTATTCATCTCTTGGTCTCCCCCTACGATTTTTACCCTCCACGCTGCCCTCCAATACTAAATTGGTGATCCCTTGATGCCTCAGAACATGTCCTACCAACCGATCCCTTCTTCTGGTCAAGTTGTGCCACAAACTTCTCTTCTCCCCAATCCTATTCAATACTTCCTCATTAGTTATGTGATCTACCCATCTAATCTTCAGCATTCTTCTGTAGCATATATCGATATTTTTTCTAAAATTTGCGATATATATCGGTGATAATTTGCTCTCCGACTTATCGATATCAGAATGGCGATATCGAGTTCCGATATTTTTATTTTATGCTAAATTTTTTTCGCAATTTTCGGTAAATATATGAAACTAGTCTTTTCAGATTGTAGTAGAACATAATTTTACTTCCACTGTGTGAAGGAATCTTACTACTTTTCGAGCACCTATCACGTCCAGTCTTTCTCTTTAAGTACAAAGAAGAAGTCCGACTGCACTGGCGAGATGGCGCTGTCAATGGAGTATGAAGATTACCGATGCGGAGAAACAGCACACCAGTTGCGTTAAAAAAAATTTTTGCGTTGGGCGGAGACATGTGAGGGGATATGCTGACATTATCGGTGCTCTGCGATACCAACAGAAACTGCAACGTTTAACTTCACCACGCAGTTTTGACACCAAAACTGCTAGGTCACTGGCGTCTGCAGGAATGAAAAAAAAAAAAAACAGGGACGTCAAAAAAATGGTTCAAATAGCTCTGAGCACTATGGGACTTAACATCTATGGTCATCAGTCCCCTAGAACTTAGAACTACTTAAACCTAACTAACCTAAGGACATCACACAACACCCAGTCATCACGAGGCAGGGACGTCGGCATGTAGGTTCCAGACAAATCCGCTATGTGACGAAACCGAACGACGGACACATCGGACACCTTTAATTGTGCCACTTAAATGCAGTTAGCAAAGTGATTATCGCAAAGTGTGAACGTGCAGCGTTTTACTTTCAATCCTTGCTCTAAGGGGGATAAGCAGGCAGCTAGCTTGTTGATGTACAGACCATCTAATAATAAAGCAGCACTTAAATATAGAGATCTGAAACCAGCAGTGTATTGACAAGTGCAGCCGATATTGTTATAGGCCAGGACGTCGATATAGACCAGAACGTCGATATAAATTTCGTCGATATATACATGTATCGATACTTCTTTTCGATATATCGCGGGGCCGAAAAGTTTTTCTTTTAAATATCGATATTTCGGATTCACGATATTTTTAAAAAATATCAACAGTCCTCGTTCAAAGGCGGAGAGTCAAAGAAACGTGATTCACAGATTGCATATTATTCACGCATGAGGCGAGATTCACACAGAGGGGCCTAATAAATTAGCACAATAATCACGTGTAGGCTGACGGAGATACTCGAATGACCACAAGTCAAGTATTTGGGTTCGTTTTAGTATCATCGCCTGTGGAGAAATTGTCAGTGAAGACTCATAAAGCCGTACACTTTCTCAGACGAACTAAACAGGTGCTGTTTATCGTCAGTTCCTGTGCGACAAATTACACTGGTGTGTAAAAGTTAAGGGCAAAAGTAGCTTTCGCATGATTTGTCACTGTCAAGCAACATAGCTCGATGAACTTTGAACCATATATAGAAAGAACTGCTACAGCATAGCACAAAAAGACAACTAAAACAAATACGCAGGGAGACGAACAGAAATGACACTTTTGTTCAGCCAATAATTACACTGCGATTCATGCCGCTTCCCAGGAAATTACAAAAGACAGCACAATGTTCATAACAGGATGTGTGATCACCATGGAGGGCAAAAAATGCTCTGCAACGTGCTCCCATGCTGACCGCAAGATTGGTAAAGAGCTCTTGTGGCTGGGCGTTCCATTCCTCTACCCGGGCGCTTGACGACTGTTGGAAGGTCGTTGGTGCATGTGGGCCTGCCACAGTACGTCTCTCCAACGATGCTCGATCGGAACGGTCAGAACAGTCCATTCGCCGAATATTGCCTCGTTCCAAGAGCTCCTGCACATGTGTTGCTCCATGCAGTCGTACTTTATCGTCCATAAACACGAAGTCATGGCCTAATGCACCACTGCAAAAGACGTTCATGGAGGAGTACAGTGCCATTAACCTTGACTGGTGATTGCACCGTGTTCAAAGATTTGGAGGACTGTTCGCCTATACAGAAGTATGAATCCCCACGCCACAACACCCAGACAACCTGAGGCGTAGCGCCATATACCGATCCTGCCTTGGAGGCGGTTAAGTGGGCGATGCGTCTCAGAGCTGGATAGTGACAGATGGTGACGCGAGACTGGACGCGGACGTAGTTTATGTATCAGCCGATAGAGGACAATATTGGATAGGGGGACTGTGATTTTAGTTTCGATTGTGCCCACTAGAGTGCACTAAAGTAATAGAATGTTTTTCATAAACTGTTCTAGTATTTTCATAAAGTGTTATTATTTCTTTTTGTGTATGTAAAATGTTATAAATATGTTTTAGCAGTATGAATGATGTGTGAGTGTGGATTAATGTTAATATGAAGATAATTGCTTAACGAGTTATGTAGTAGGATTTAGTGTGGGAACATTTCGAAGAAGTATGGATATGAACAAAGGGGATTTTTGTAGAACAGATTTGTAAAGTAAGTTTATGGTAAAGGGAAAGTTAATTAAGGTATAAATAACAATAGTAAATAACTTTGTGCATAAACAAAACTTCAGCATATTATATAATTACGTCAGTAAAAGGTGCAGTCGTTAGGTTTACTATTTTGCCATTGGTTATTGATGAAAAGCGCGGAGTGACGCGGGAGAATGTTGTTTTGTTATTGGCTGTTGAGTAAACTGACCAATGGTAAAGCAGTCTTCTTCGCGCGCTTTTCTCTGCCGGTAGAGAAGACTTAGAGTGTTCTAGGGAGGAGTCGAAGCCTAGCCATGAAACAGATCGGACGTGTGTAGTAGTAGTTCCGATGGAAACGATAAGTTGCCGGATCTAGCAGTGTTTCATACATCAAAAGTGTGGTAAAGTGACGGCATAATTACTCCGATGGGCGTGTAGAAATTTCGGAATTTTTAAATGAAAAAGACATATATTCCGCGTGGCGTATTGAGCAGGTCGGTGGCTAATAACTGTGACTGCATTTGGTACCGACAGACTTAATATTTGGCGAGCATTATCGATCTAAAACAATCAGTATTTTTGTAGCTATTACGTTTTCTGGAAATGCAACACCATAAACTTGCTTACGTGAGTGAAAGGGATTATGAGTGACAGTGTTAAGGGCTTGGCAGTGATGTTCACCTAAGTTTCAGAATATATTAATTGAGGACAAAATTTCCAACCTTTCATCTCATATGAAAATTTTCTCCCGAAACGTAGATTAGTGACTTTAATTCAGCCTGGTTCACGTCGAAGTACAGTAGGTTTCACTCGGCTTCCCTACTGATGATCTGCTGAGACAATGTTCACAGGTAGGTGCAGGTTCGTCGTAAAGGGACGGAAAGAACCGCGCCGCCGCTTACCTAAACGATGATGTTCATCCACGTTCCTTGGTGCATTATCTGTCGTCATCTCTCGCCATATAAGGATACTACCAGCATTAACAGTACTTTTTGTGTAAGATCCAGTTCCATCGAGCTATGAGAGCGTGCTGAAAAATTGTGCCTCCCAATTTTTAACGTACAAACAGTTAAAGCTTTTTAAATGAAAACAACGTCATTAACACTCTACGTTTTTACTCTTTATGTGAAATATTTGCAGCGTTCTACCACCAGAGGGCTCCGAATTGTAGTGTGTCATATGGAGCGCTGAGTAACATTACTGCGACGGTGCGTGATAAACAACGTGTAGTAATCGTGTTTCGAATTCGAAGAGTTCGTCATCATATCGAGCACCCTCTCCTTTAGCGTAACAATGCCAGACCACACACGAGGGTTTTGATATCTGCAACAGTCAGACGCCTTGGGTTCATTGTCATCGATCATGCTCCATACAGCCGGCCGAGGTGGGCGAGCGGTTCTAGGCGCTACAGTCTGGAACCGCGGGACCGCTACGGTCGCAGGTTCGAATCCTGCCTAGGGCATGGATGTGTGTGATGTTGTTAGGTTAGTTAGGTTTAAGTAGTTCTAAGGTTTAGGGGACTGATGACCTAGAAGTTAAGTCCCATAGTGCTCAGAGCCATTTGAACCATCCTCCATAAGTCCCGACTTGGCCCCATCCGATGTTCATCGCTGTCAAAAATTTGAGGAACGCCTTCGAGGACATCACTTGATTGCTAGATCGTGACTCCGTCAACAAAGTCAGAAATTTTACAGTGACGGTATCAACAAACTGGTCTCTCGTTGGGAGAAAAAGGATTTGTTGGTGGCTACTACGCTGAGAAATAAATATGTAGACATTAAGAATAAAGAGATAGAAAGATAATAATGGTCTTTTTATTAATAAAGTTTTGAGAAATTGCACATAAAAAATTTGGAGACATTATTTTTCAACATGCCTTCGTGTGTTACTTGGCAGTGACACTTCGTGCGAAATTTACTTTCGCCCTTAAGTTCTGAAATGGGTATATTTGCACTACTAGAGAACGCTACCACTACACAAAGAGAACGGATGTAGTTTATGCACGACGGGACACCACTCCATTTCCTATGCCTCGTACAACAGCGCCTATCACAGATCTTTAATGAGCGATAGATAGTCTGGGGATGTGCAGCAGTACAGTCTCGCCGTTCACACGACCTTAATCCCTTAGATTTAAGCCTATGGGAATACGTAAAGGCATTGATGTATTCAACACCCATAGGCAGCGTGTACACGTTCCAGGAACGTTTGTCCCATGCTTGTGACAAAATTCATGGGCAGCAACGTGTGCTCGCAAAAGTTCGTTATTCTTGCGGTTTCTCTGTGAAGGAGTGCTGAAGGACATGTAATAATGAGGGGTAACCACACTGAGCATCTTACGTAGTATCGAAAGCTCATATGACAACTTTTTTCTAGTTTGACCAGTAATGGGCCGGCCGGAGTGGCCAAGCGGTTCTAGGCGCTACAGTCTGGAACCTCGCGACAGCTACGGTCGCAGGTTCGAATCCTGCCTCGGGCATGGATGTGTGTGATGTCCTTAGGGCAGTTAGGTTTAAGTAGTTCTAAGTTCTACGGGACTGATGACCTCAGATGTTAAGTCCCGTAGTGCTCAGAGCCATTTGAATCATTTGACCAGTAATGCCTCCTCTAAGAAAATGAGACACGCCTCATAAACACACAATATTGTGAAGCGTGAGTATAATTTAATAATAGGGCTTTGTCTTCTGCCACACATTGTGTAGTAGAAGATTGACTGGTTGACGCAGTAGCATGGTATGGTAACGGCATAGAAAGCGCTTGGAGTGTTTTGTGTAGTTTTGACTGAACACTGAAGTTTAATGAAAATATTTTCTCGCCAAACGAACTCTTAACAGCTTATACAATAAATATGGTACCAACAAGGTGCTAAGCAACTCGTGGTATTGTTTCTCAACGCTTTAGCTTCGGTCTTCATATTTGTAAATACCTTCAGTTAAAATATTTCTGTAATTCTTAAATACAGTTACAAAAAGAGTCACTCTCTCTTTTGAAACAAGGTGGCAATATGCTCTCCAATCTTTCACAACTCGCGTGCCGTAAATTAAGTCACTAGTGCACTCTTGTCAGTTTTTCTGCTACACACTCTCTTTAAAGTCATGTACTCATCATTATTTTACCTGTAATGTGAAGAAGGAAAGTCAATGGCCGCTCTCGAGGAATGTACACACACACACACACACACACACACACACACACACTCACACACACACACACACACACGCGCGAGAGAGAGAGAGAGAGAGAGAGAGAGAGAGAGAGAGAGAGATAATATGCATAAATTGGCTTCATGAATGTAACTAGTAATGCTAGGATTCCTATTATGTCACAGAAAATGTTCTGTATATCATCTAAACGAAAGTCCGTTTGCCCGCATCTCGTGGTCGTGCGGTAGCGTTCTCGCTTCCCACTCTGGGGTTCCCGGGTTCGATTCCCGGCGGGGTCAGGGATTTTCTCTGCCTCGTGATGGCTGGGTGTTGTGTGCTGTCCTTAGGTTAGTTAGGTTTAAGTAGTTCTAAGTTCTAGGGGACTTATGACCACAGCAGTTGAGTCTCATAGTGCTCAGAGCCATTTGAACCATTTTTGAAAGTCCGTTTTCCTGCTTTTGTACAGAATGGACATGATGCCTTCCGACTCGAATTGACCCTAATACACTACGTGTGCAGCGTTACTGTTCCCATCATGTAGACATTAAAGATTATGAGGCAGCTTAGGTATTCTCTCTCCTCTTCTCACGATTGTATTCAGCTGTCAACGGTATACGTATATGCTAGATATTAGGCTTACATATTCAACCGTCTGTGATCCAGTGGCTACGTCTTTCATCAAACCAACAAGCTCGTTGATAACTTGAACTACAGCAAGTTTGTGATTGGGAACATATCTGTACTTGCCAGATTCATCGGTGAGCCCTCACGACTTAATGTGGAGTGCAATTATTCTTCACTCTGTAGATAATCTTACTAGTATCTACGTATATTATCGGATCTAAAGCACCTGGACACGTATTAGTGTACTTTAATATAGAATATGTCCATCCTTCCATTTGTGACGACTTCAGCTCTACTATGGACACTTTCAATGAGTAGTCTGAATGTCTGTGGAGGAATGGCAACACACTGCTCCTCAAGAGACGAAACCAGGGAAGGTAATGATTCTGGACGATGGGGTCTGGAGCGAAGTAACTAATCTCACGTGTGTACCACTGGCTCCAGGACGGAATTCTGGATAAGCAAGTCCATTTCAAGAATGCTGTTGACTACAACCCATAGCCTCACAGAGCTGTTTCACGACAGGGTGCTCTATCACGCTGAAACAATCATCGTCACCCCAAGCGTTCTTTCACTGTACGCAGTACAGAATACTGTAATTCAATATCCAGACATAATTGTCGTAAGGAGTGTGACTAAATCAAAGTTAAATGTTTATTTGACACTACAATAGTGGAAAAATGGTTCAAATGGCTCTGAGCACTATGGGGCTTAACATCGGAGGTCATCAGTCCCCTAGAACTTAGAACTACTTAACCTAACCAACCTAAGGACATCACACACATCCATGCCCGAGGCAGAATTCCAACCTGCGACCGTAGCAGTCGCGCGGTTCCGGACTGAAGTGTCTAGAACCGCTCGGACACGGCGGCCGGCTACAATAGTAAAGTCATAGTCACAGTACATAAAATTTTTCTTATAGTACATAAAATTTTTCTTTTCTTACGGTTGGGCAAGCATGGGCATAACTTGTAGTGACGTGGTTGTGACACCATTGCCTCGGTAGTCTGGTCTCATTATTCCTCGTAATTTTTGTCAAATGTATTGTTATAATTCCCATTATATATTCTGCAACTGATGTTTTATATTTGAAAATGACGACGTAGTTCGTTGAAATCGATAGTAACCCAATTTCTAAAGAAAAAAAATTATGTACTGTGACTATGGCTTCACTCTTGTAGTGTCAAATAAACATTTAGAATACTGTAAAATGCGTTGAAATCCTTCCACATTTAGTTTTTTCTCAAGCGAATAAGGGGGCCACATCCTAACCATGAAAATCACCCCTATACCGCAATACCACCTCCTCAGTCCTTCACTGTCAGCACTACACACGAAGGCAGGTAACATTCTCCAGGTACGCGCCAAATCCTAACCCTTCCATTTGACTGCGACAGAGTATACCGTTATTCATCAAATCAGATCACTCATTTCCAGTCATCCAGCTTTCAGTTTCACCGCTCTTTACACAATCTAAAACGCCGTTCAACATTTCTCGACTATTGTACTCTATTCATTCGAACTCCCTGCGCTCAGTTGTTATGCTAGATGGACCGTTGGTAGCACTCTGTAACTCAGGTGTGATTGCTTCCGCTGATTTCATGCAATTTCTTACAGTTACCATTCGCACTGGCCCTCTGCCCCTATGCGTCAGTACATGAGGACTGCCTAGTCTTGCTTTAGCCGTGGTTATTCTTCCGCGTTTCCACTTCACAGTCACATCAGTTTCAGTCGACTAGGGCAGCTTCAGAATGGGATTTGTTACACAGGTAACAGCCAACGATTAGTTCACGTTCGAAGTCAGTAAGCTCTCCTGGCCATTCTCCTGTTACTGCTTCTCTATTCTCAATACATTTCTCCCCGCCTCCTTTCATACTGTAGGGTCCGCCTCTCGTGACAGCAAATGGTCAATTCCAAATTACCTAGCAGTGCCCGAATACTTTACATCAGATAATGTGAAACGTATTAGCTTGCTCAGAATCAGTTCTTTCAAATTTATGTTGGTAACGTTACTTGTTGTTTTGCGAGTTGCCTAGTAAGCACATTGAGAGGTTTTGCATATTGGGCCGGCCGGTGTGGCTGTGCGGTTCTGGGCGCTTCAGTCTGGACCCGCGTGACCGCTGCAATCGCAGGTTCGAATCCTGCCTCGGGCATGGATGTGTGTGATTGGGTTCAGGTCGGGAATCTGGGCACGACAGTCCGTTTCAGGAACGTTATTGTCCACAAACTGTTGCCTCACATATGCTGCTTCATGACATGGTGCACTGCCATGCTGATTCAGTCATCGTCTCCGAGCTGTTCCTCTACTGCATGAAGATCATACTACTGTGAAATATGTTGGTATCATTCCTTTTCTTAAGTGCCATAAGAGGATCACACCATAACCACGAAAACACTCCAATACGTCGCAGCTGGCACAACACATTAGGACAGGTAACGTTCTCCAGGCAATCCCCAAACACAAACACTTCCATCGGATTGCCACAAAGTATACCGTTATTCAGCACCTCAAATCATTCGTCTCCTGTTATGCAAGGTCCAATTTCGCCATTCTTTACATAACCTCAAGAAATGTATGTCATATGAGTAATTACTCGTCCAATGTACCCCAGTTCTTTGAACTCCATACGCTCAGACTTTGGACTAGCGGAACTGCTGGCAGCATTTTGTAACTCAAGAGTGATTCCCTTCTCTGATTTCATGCGATGTTTTACAGTCACCTCCCTCAATGCTCGGCGGTCCCCGTCCGTCAATACATGCGGCCTGACTGGCCTTGGTTTAGCTGTCGTTCTTCCTTCACGTTTTCTTTTCACAATCACATCACAAATAGTCAGATTGTGCAGCTTCAGAAGTATGGAAATGATCTTGACAAATTTGTTACTCAGGGGACATTCAGTGACTAGTCCACTTTCGAGATCACTGAGCTGTCCTGAGCGACCTATTCTGCTGTTATTGCTTTTCTGCTGACAACACAATACTCCACACCTCCTTTTATACTGGCGGGTCCGCCTCTTGTGATAGCTAATGGTCAGTTCTAAATTACATAAGGGTGTCCAGATACTTCTGAATGGACAGTGTCGGTACAGATACTATCTGTCCATGCGATTCTTTCCGTCTAAGAATAGGCTAGCTCTGATATTCTTAATTCTTCTGGTGTTATATTACATAGAATACTAGACTCATCCGAAATTCCACCAATTCACCATCCCGTATTCGACGAATTTCCGTAATTGACAGAAAACTTTCAATTTCCCTCTAATTTTATTTACGGACAACGTACATTTCTCTGCCGTGTGGAATTTTTTCGCTATTTTGTTTTTAATTGGCTGTCTCCGCCATCTTACCTTTTCTCGTCACCTATGCAACAAGAAAAGTCGCCCTGCAATTGCAATGCCACAGGAGCAGATGTCACCTGCAATGCAGATGGAAATTACACTACTGGCCATTAAAATTGCTACACCAAGATGAAATGCAGATGATAAACGGGTATTCATTGGACAAATATATTATACTAGAACTGACATGTGATTACATTTTCACGCAATTTAGGTGCATAGATACTGAGAAATCAGTACCCAGAACAACCACCTCTGGCCGTCATAACGGCCTTGATACGCCTGGGCATTGAGTCAAACAGAGCTTGGATGGCGTGTACAGGTGCAGCTGCCCATGCAGCTTCAACAGGATACCACAGTTCATTAAGAGTAGTGACTGGAGTATTGTGACGAGCCAGTTGCTCTGCCACCATTGACTAGACGTTCTCAATTGGCGAGAGATCTGGAGAACGTGCTGGCCAGGGCAGCAGTCGAACATTTTCTGTACCCAGAAAGGCCCGTACAGGACCTGCAACATGCGATCGTGCATTATCCTGCTGAAATGTAGGGTTTCGCAGAGATCGAATGAAGGGTAGAGTCACGGGTCGTAACACATCTGAAATGTAACGTCCACTGTTCAAAGTGCCGTCAATGCGAACAACAGGTGACAGAGACGTGTAACCAATGCCACCCCATGGCGATGACGAATACACACTTCAATTGTGCGTTCACCGCGATGTCGCCAAACACGGATGCGACCATCATGATGCCGTTAACAGAACCTGTATTCATCCGAAAAATGACGTTTTGCCATTCGTGCAGCCAGGTTCGTCGTTGAGTACACCATCGCAGGCGCTCCTGTCTGTCATGCAGCGTCAAGGGTAACCACAGCCATGGTCTCCGAGCTGATAGTCCATGCTGCTGCAAACGTCGTCGAACTGTTCGTGCAGATGGTTGTTGTCTTGCAAACGTCCCCACCTGTTGACTCAGGGATCGAGACGTGGCTGCACGATCCGTTACAGCCATGCGGATAAGCTGCCTGTCGTCTCGCCTGCTAGTGATACGAGGCCGTTGGGATCCAGCACGGCGTTCCGTATTACTCTCCTGAACCCACCGATTCCGTATTCTCGACCAACGCTAGCAGCAATGTCGCGATACGATAAACCGCAATCGCGATAGGCTACAATCCGACCTTTATCAAAGTCGGAAACTTGATGGTACGCATTTCTGCTTCTTACACGAGGCATCACAACAACGTTTCACCAGGCCACGCCGGTCAACTGCTGTTTGTGTATGAGAAATCGGTTGGAAACTTTCCTCATGTCAGCACGTTGTAGGTGTCGCCACCGGCGCCAACATTGTGTGACTGCTCTGAAAAGCTAATCATTTGCATATCACAGCATCTTCTTCCTGCCGGTTAAATTTCGCGTCTGTAGTACGTCACCTTCTTGGTGTAGCAATTTTAATGGCCAGTAGTGTATGAGGCCGGCCGGAGTGGCCGAGCGGTTCTAGGCGCTTCAGTCTGAAACCGCGCGACCGTTACGGTCGCAGGTTCGAATGCTGCCTCGGGCATGGATGTGTGTGATGTCCTTAGGTTAGTTAGGTTTAACTAGTTCTAAGTTCTAGGGGACTGATGACCTGAGCAGTTAAGTCCCATAGTGCTCAGAGCTATTTGAAATTATGACGAAGTACTGCGCCGATGCTTATGCTCTTTGTGGTACGCTATCCTGGTGTAACATTTATGTAAGACAATGCCAAGATGTTGCTTTCTAGGTCTTTTGTGGCCAGAAAATACAATTGCTTTCATCGCAGCCATTTTGATGGTTTGTGTGCATAATGCTTGCCCAGAGACTGATGGACTGGAGTAATTCCTCATTTCTGACGAAGAACTTCACACACTGACTTAAACAACCTGTCAGTCCCCCCTCTCCCCCATTTCCACCAATTTCCATTTTGTTCCTCTTTGGTAGAGGAAATACGCTATTTTAATGCTCAAAACTAAATGAAATATATTTCATGTTCTGAATGGCGTGAGTAATTTGTATGATTTATTTAATTTTCGTGGCTTCATTACTTTGACGATTTTTTATATATATTTTTTATATATATTTATATTATATATATATATATATATATATATATTTATTTATTTATTTATATATTTAAGTTATATATTATCTCATTATTGAATATTTGTAATGGAGCGTGTGACTACACAAGGTGATTCCGTGATGGTGTTACAGAGTTTCTGGGATAATGGAGAGGGTGTATGTATCAATCTAAGGTAAGGGCCTCTAGCCTGGAACGACCGAGTCGAAAGGTATATGCGAAAATCTACTCAAGTCCCGCCTCAGCCTCACGCAGGGCTCGAACTAATGACCCCAATTTTCAACTTCTGGTCGTTACGCATAACCTTCCCTATGAATTCTTCCCAATCCTCTCATATAATATGCCCTGTTGATGGACTTCTATGTCAATGGCGTGCGGATTCTCATCGGCACAAACATGAATACTGCTACTATCTAGCATTCCGTCCCGTAAAACAGGCTTCACCCATGAAAAGTACATACGCAGGAAAGCGAGGATCAACTGAAAGACGCTGCAAGAACCATTGGATAAACACGAAACGAGGTCCGCACTCTGCAAGAATCAAAGCATGCACTTTCTGTGTGCGATAGGGGTGTAGTTTCATTTCCTGTAATACTCGCGACGCAGTATTCTTCGAAATATTCATTTCACGTGCAGATGATCAAGTGATGACTGCAGGCGCCTCATTCAGTCGAGCATGCAGTGCACCTTCTATGTCGTGAGCTCTTCGTCCTCCTCGGTCTTCGTGCTGTGGTGCTAATTGCCCTGTTTCACCTAATCGTTTGAACAGTCGTGGAAACATGGTGCTAGCGGGAAGTATTCTACTCGGGAAATTGGTCCTGTGCAACATTCCTTTTCTCTGCAGCTTCTATTTGCTTTCTCATATACGAAACTCATGTCTGCAAGTTCCGTCACCTGCTACAATTCCATTTCGTTAGGGCTGATCGCCGTCAACACTTCAATTTGTAAACGCAGACCACATTGTACACAAGGATTGTACACGTCAGTACGCAGTACGTCGTCAGCATTGGGTTCGTTGAGTTACTATCCCAAGCTTTACATCTAAGTGCTCATCGTCGGGACTGCCTACCCATAATCTCAGCAATTGGTACGTGTATTCCACTGTCAGAGGTATGATAACGAATTTTGGTTGTAAGTTTCGACTAGACAGCTTCCGTACTGGCGTCTCTTACCTCAAATTGATACATTCACCCTTCTCCATCATTCCTGAAAGTTAGTAACATCATCACGGAATCACTCTGTATACATTTATCTGCAGACATTCCCAAATTAAGGGAGGGGGCAGTATGTGGACAAATGACGCCCATGCAGGTTCAGAATTTAACACTGATAATCCGCCGAGGTAGCGTGCATAGTTTCTGAATGTTGCGAATATTGCACTTGCAGCTGTCTCAGGTACGTAGAATACGTGATATGCCGTTTTGTTCCTGAGTCACGTCGTCTCGTGTGAGATGAGTATGTTCGCTTTGTGAATTCTCAGTGTAATTTACAACGCGGACCGACGAAAATAATAATATGTCATCACTACGACTGAAGAGGTCCATAATGTGAAAATTTGCCGCTGTGGCATCGTCTCAGTTCCCGTCGGTAATTAAATAAACAGGATAATTTTGGTTGCGCCTACTATCTCGTATCATTAGACTATGACATATGTTAATTGCGTGTGTGCGAGTAACGTAAACAAGACTGAAACTGCATGGCTATCAATTTTTTTTGCGAGCGAACGCTATCTTTACTGCTAATTTATCTTTCTTTTTAATTTGAGCCGGCCGGGGTGGCCGAGCGGTTCTAGGTGCTACAGTCTGGAACCGCGCGACCGCTACGGTCGCAGCTTCGAATCCTGCCTCGGGCATGGATGTGTGTGATGTCCTTAGGTTAGTTAGGTTTAAGTAGTTCTAAGTTCTAGGGGACTGATGACCTCAGAAGTTAAGTCCCATAGTGCTCAGAGCCACTTGAACCATGAAGGAATATCCTTTTGTTGTGTAGTTGCCACAGAAATGAAATTATGACATAGCATTATTGGTTGGGACCCAGATGGTTTGGAATGGCTGCCAGGTGCCAAATGCCTAGTCCCCGTCCCCGGCGGGAAATCGAAGTCGGCACCCCGCGATGTAGGGGCAGCCACACTAACAACTAGACCACTAGCTGGCGACTGCGGTCACCCCTACTGCGAGTATAGCCTAACGCATCAAATGCTCATACTTTAGTTACAGACTATACGTTCGTCTAGTCGTACACATCTTCGTAGCTGCTAAGGAATACAGACATTGTTAGACAGAAATAACTACAGGCACGGAAGGACGACATGAAACATAATGTATACGTAACAGAGTGCAGTGGCATATTTATAACGGTAAATGGTAAGATTTTACCACATGGGAATGCAAGGCAACAGTCCTAAATAACGTTCTTGTTTGACACAGGTCGATATCGCATTCTCAGCAAGGAATATGCTTTCCTCGGATGCTAAGACTCATTTTGTGCGTGTTATTCACGCTGGCTGCCAAGTTGTTAGGAAGTCCTTGGGGGATATTGCCCCACTTCTCTCTCAAAACTGTTTGTAGTTCTTAGACAGTTCGGGGAGGGGATGTTCGTTGAGAAACACGTCTGCGAAGAGCATTCCCGGCATGCAGCATAGTGTGCAGGCCATTCGTACGTTCAATATCTTCACTTTCCAATATGGCCGACACCTCAGCGGGCGTGTGTGGGCAGCCACTGTCGTCCATCAACAGAAACTCGAGACCTACCGTATCCCTAAACAGACGGACATGGCCCAGAATAATCTCCCTGCAATATCGTTGTGCTGTAACGGTACCACGCGCAAAGGTATGCACCGGTGTTCGGCCATTTTGCAAAATGCCTGCCTGCATCAAAACGCCTAGGGCATACCGATGACGGTCATGACCTTTCCGTGGTGTGTAATGAGTTACCCTCTCTCTCCACTGTAAGTGGTGCCTCAATGAAACGGGATTCGACGGAAAACTTCACTGTGGACCACTGTTGTTGGTACCAACGAACGTGCCCCCTACACCAACGAATTCTTTCTGGACGATGGCGTGGCTGAATTGGGATGTATTTAATAGGCTTCCGAGCATACAAACCAACCTCAGTTGATCTGCGCCAAATGGTTATGGCAGAGAAACGTGTGCCGGAATCAGTTGAAGATCTGCAGCGATGTGCCTAGGAGTCATCTGTCTGCTCCGTTTCGCCACTAGGGCTACATGTTTATCCTCTTGCAATGCAGTAGTTCGTGTACGATCACCAGCATGTTTTCACATAGCATTTCCACCGAGCTGCCCAATTGCTTGTCCACGATCGTCAACACTCAAATGATGTCTTGCAGACATGTTACCGTACTACACGGAACGTCGCACTAATCTGTTCCACATTAACCTTCGTCAAACACCGTATTGGATGAACTGTCAAATGGATGGAGAGCGTTCGTGCACAGGCTTCACTGCAGTTAACACGTCCCGCCTTCTACATTTCCGTTTATTAGTATTGGTCGGATGTCCCGCAGCAATTGTCCATTGTCCCGTACCAATTGGCAGTCAATCCTTAACAAATGTCAGTTATTTATAGCAGTTGTCAAGCAGTGTAAGTTGTCAAAATGTATGGCTTGTCCAATTACAATGCGCAGCAACAGCTGGCGACCAACCGATTAAAAATTAGGTGACCTTCCCATTACATTTTGACAGTGTTTGGCCAGATGAACGTAACGCAAGTATTTCCATTTTATGGTTATACTATACAAGCTTGAAATTGGCTACATAGCCGAAACTGTGCAGTAGTGGTAACTATAAAATAAACAGATATTGAAATTCAAGAAACGGCAGACAGTACAGCAGATTCTTATCATTCAGAAAATTTGTGTTGGTTGTGGATCCCATTGCTAGTAAAATATTTATCAGTCATCATATGATGACAAGATACTATTGACATTACTTTAAAGACGCATTTGATCTTTTTTCGTTCACATGATATTGTATCCCCTTTTTTCTTTGTTCAAATTTAACGCAGACGACTTACAGGGTGGCATTTATTGAACTATGTGAAATAAAATTGCACGGTTGGCGGCGGGGCGCAATGAGAATTAGTATATTAGTTTAGCGACGAAGCCCACATTCATTTGGATGGATTCGTCAGTAGGCAAAATTGGCCCAACTGGGAGACTGAGAATCCGCATATCGCGATCGAGAAGTCTCTTCACCCTCAACGGGTGACTGTGTGGTGTGCACTGTCCACTCACAGAATAATCGGTGCGATATTCCTTGATGGCAAGGTGACTACCGACCGGTACGTGAAGGTTTTGGAAGATGATTTCATCTCCATTATCCAAAGTGACCGTGATTTCGATAAGATGTGGTTCATGAAAGACGGAGCTAGAGCACATCGAAGCATGAGAGTGTTTGATGTCTTGGAGGAGCATTTTGGGGACCACATTCTAGCTATGGGTTACCCAGAGGCCACTGGTATGGACCTCGATTGGCCGCCATATTCTCCGGATCTGAACACATGCGACTCCTTTTTGCGGGGCTATATTAAAGACAAGATGTACAGCAATAACCCCAAAAGCACTGGTGAGCGAAAACAGCCATTCAGGCGGTAATCGACAGCATCGATGTTCCGACACTTCAGCTGGTCTTGCAGAATTTCGCTATTCGTCTGCGCCACATGATCGCCAATGAACGCATACATAACGAACATGCCATAATCTAAATCCGAATATCTGTAGTGACATTTACGTGTTGAATAATGTGTGTGCACGCCGTAGTTTGTAAATAATTTACGTTTCTTCACATAGTTCAATAATTATCATCTCGTACATTTCAAGAGCGATGATATCACACTGCAGTTCCAAATATATTCGTGAGCTTATTTGCAAATTTATTTTCCATTCTTCCCCCTTTGTAACTGGGGTCTGTACGCTTTCTGTGAAAAACAAACAACAGGAAGTGCTGTAAATGGATAATCTGCGCGTCGCGACGTACTGAGACTCTTAAATGTCATGAAAATTACTATGAGTACTCCTGTCTGATTATGTGTCCAGTTGGAATTATTTTTTTAATTTTTGAAGTGAAGAAATGAAAAAGAGTGGGAATTATTTCCATTGGTTACTATCTCACAATGTTTTAACCGAATCAAGAAGGTGTTACCATTCCTGCTGTTGTATTGTCAGGAAATAGTGGGAATGAACGTAGTATTCCTCAAGGAGGCAAATTCAAATGTTCTAACTGGTTATCGCGCCTGTTAGCTACTAACTTGGGATTTTGGTTTGAATCCTTGCCTGACACAGATTTTTATTTGTTACAATACAATAAAATTAATTCATTATTATTACAAAGGTTCACATCGGTGTTACAAAAATACTGCACTATACAGAAATGGGAGTCATGCAGAGCAAATGTCATCTTTAGTCATTTCATGTAAGTTTATAGTCAAACTTTTTCTGTTCTGTTTCAAAACGTCTGAATCAGCTCGGAAAAGAAGTCTCTAAAGCGTCCTGTATTCACCTGCACATTCTATTTCTGTTGTTAGTCTCCCAAAACGTTAATAATTTTTTCCACCGATTTCTAAGGGTTTCTGTAAATACGTGAATTCTTCTTGAAATATATCTTGTCCCAAAAAGCAGTCAACCAATTGTCCCATAAGTACATAGTTTCGTCGCAGCAGAGTTTCCCAGCGTTTTGCGGTGAAGGCTCAACTGTGACATATTTGTGGGATTTTATCAGTATACGAGCATGAAACCAGTAACCAGTCGTATTAATGTTCATCCTCCATTCTAGGACAAATTTCATTATTTAGTTATGTAAGTGACCCATTGATAAGAGACGGACACATTTCAGATGACACTGATTTCAAGTAAGTGATTGGAACTGGCCTTCTTAAAAAGAATAATGCGCTTAATACCCTCATAGTTTCTTGTAACGAAATAATTTATTTCTACAAAGTTTCTAAAATCTCTGCCGTATCAAAGTCACAAGTCTACAACTTTCGTTTTCTGTTTTTCAACATTCTCCATAAGGGTCTCAAGTTATTTCTTTACGGGCAACAGTTCCTCATTCATAAGGGCAAGGCCAAAATTCTCTGTCTCGCAGCGAGATAGAGTTCGATCGTGTGTAAAATCTTCTCAGGTATTGTCGAAAGGAAAGTGCGAGTATTAGTTGAGGACAAACTGGATGAAAATCAGTGTGGGTTTAGGCCTCTTAGAGGTTGTCAGGACCAGATCTTTAGCTTACGGCAAATAATGAAGTGTTACGAGTGGAACAGGGAATTGTATCTATGCTTTATAGATCTAGAAAAGGCACATGACCGGGTTCCTAGGAGGAAGTTATTGTCTGTTCTACGAGATTATGGAATAGGAAGCAAACTTTTGCAAGCAATTAAAGGTCTTTACATAGATAGTCAGGCAGCAGTTAGAGTTGACTTTAAATTGAGTTCAGGGTTCGGAGTAGTTTCAGGGGTAAGACAAGGATGCAACCTGTCTCCACTGTTGTTCATATTATTTATCATATGTTGAAAACAATAGACTGGCTGGGTGAGATTAAGATGTGTGAACACAAAATAAGCAGTCTCGCATATGGGGATGACTTAGTTGTGATGGCAGATTCCATTGAAAGTTTGCAAAGTAATATTTCAGAGCTAGATCAGAAATGTAAGGACTATGGTATGAAGATTAGCATCTCCAAAACGAAAGTAATGTCAGTGGGAAAGAGATATATACAGATTGAGTGCCAAATAGGAGGAACAAAAGTAGAACAGGTGGACGGTTTCAAGTACTTAGGGTGCATATTCTCACAGGATGGCAACATAGTGAAATAACTGGAAGCGAGGTGTAGAAAAGCTAATGCAGTGAGCGCTCAGCTACGATCTACTCTCTTCTGCAAGAAGGAAGTCAGTACCAAGACTAAGTTATCTGTGCACCGTTCAATCTTTCGACCAACTTTGTTGTATGGGAGCGATAGCTGGGTGGATTCAGGTTACGTTATCAATAAGGTTGAGATTACGGATATGAAAGTAGCTAGGATGATTGCAGGTACTAGTAGATGGGAACAATGGCAGGAGGGTGTCCACAATGAGGAAATCAAAGAAAAACTGGGAATGAACTCTATAGATGTAGCAGTCAGGGCGAACAGGCTTAGATGGTGGGGTGATGTTACACGCATGGGAGAAGCAAGGTTACCCAAGAGACTCATGGGTTCAGCAGTAGAGGGTAGGAGGAGTCGGGGTAGACCAAGGAGAAGGTACCTGGATTCGGTTAAGAATGATTTTGAAGTAATAGGCTTAACATCAGAAGAGGCACCAATGTTAGCACTGAATAGGGGATCACGGAATAATTTTATAAGGGGGACTGTGCTCCAGACTGAACGCTGAAAGGCATAATCAGTCTTAAATGATTACAATGATGATGATGATACAGATATCTTTTCTAAATCGTTTTGCAATTTGTTTTGATTTTCTGATGACTTTACTAGACGATAAACGACAGCATCATCTGCAAACACTCTAAGACGGCTGAACATATTGCCTCCTAAATCGTTTATATAGATAAGGAACAGCAGAGGGCCTATAACACTACCTTGGGGAACACCAGAAATCACTTTTGTTTTATTCGATGACTTTCCGACAGTTACTACGAGCTGTGACCTTTCTGTTAGGAAATCACGAATCCAGTCGCATAACGGAGACGATATTCCATAAGTACGCAATTTCACTATAAGCGGCTTGTGTGGTAAAGCGTGAGAAGCCTTCTGGAAATCTATAAATACGGAATCAACTTGAAATCGCTTGTCAATAGCACTCAACACTTCCTGTGAGTAAAGAGCTAGTTGTGTTTCACAAGAACGATGCTTTCTGAATCCGTGTTGGCCGTGTGCCATTCGAGGTGATTCATAATTTTCGAACACAATATACAGTATGTTCCAAAATCCTGCTGCATATCGACGTTAATGGTATGAGTCTGTAATTTAGTAGATTACTCATACCACCTTTGTTGAATATTGGTGTGACCTGTGCAACTTTCCAGTCTCTGGGTACGGATCTTTCGTCGAGCGAGCGGTTGTATATGATTGTTAAGTATGGAGTTATTGCATCAACATGCTCTAAAAGAAACCTAATTGGTATACAGTCTGAACAGGATGACTTGTCTTTATTAAGTGATTTAAGTTGCTTCACTACTCCTTGGAAATCTACTTCTAAGTTACTCATGTTGGCAGCTGTTTTTGATTAGAATTGCAGAATATTTTCTTTGTCTTCTTTGGTGAAGGAATTACGGAAGGCTGAGTTTAGTAGCTGTGGTTTATAGCCGATTGCATTTCCATCGCATCGTGCAGAAAAGGCATTCATTGTGTCTTGCCGCTAGAATACTTTACATCCGACTAGAATCTCTTTGGATTTTCTGCCAGGTTTCGAGACAAAGTTTTGTTGTGAAAATTGTTATAAGCATCTCGCATTAAAGTACGCGCTAAATTTCGAGCTTCTGTAAAAGATCGACTGTCTTGGAGACTTTGCTGTCCTTTAAATTTGGTATGCATTTTTTGTTGATTCTGTAATAGTGTTCTGACCCGTTTTGGGTACCAAGGGGGATCGGCTCCGTCGTTTTTTTTAATTTATTTGGTACAAGTCTCTCAATTACTGTCGGTACTATATCTCTGAATTTAAGCCACATCTGGTCTACATATGAGTCAGCATACAAAACATGTGCGTCGCCAACTGTTGAATACTGCACACGTACTGACAGAGAACATCGGGAGTATACAAAGAAGGGCCTTCTGAATGGACACAGGATTGTTTCGCTGGCCAGAGACTGTAAAAGAAATTTTGAAAAATCTCAAATACCAGACACTCGAAGACAAACTCCGTACTTTTCTTGAATGCCTACATAGAAAATTCTAGAAACGGCCTCTCAAGGCAGAGATTATGAATATTCTCCGCCTCCCAGCTCATCTGCCACATAGAATAAATAAAATCTCACCCAGTGGCACACAAGAAGTGATTGTTCCCACCCACCACTCGTCAGTGGAACGGGAGAAAACCACGACATGTGATACAGCAGGACATACTCTGTTCAGTGCATTGCATACTCGTTCGCAGAGCGCACAGTTACAAACGAAAGAGTGGAGCAGGAGCCACTGAAACAGGAATATACCCTAATAAACATAGGTCTGGCAACCAGTGGAACACCTATACAACGTATTACGACTGAGTACATGAACACCTGAGACGATATTTACCTGAAGACAAACACCAGTGTTCCACACTGCCACCGTTCATCTGAAAACAGGTTTCAGCACACTTCTTCATCGCTGCCCGTCACTTTCAGTAATCGCTGGCGTGTTCTGATCCCACTGACAACCATTCAGAATGAATAGCGGGAGTTCATCGATACTATTAGTAGGACTGGAATGTACCAAAGCTTTTATACACGCCCACACAAAAAAATTCAGCGGCTTTAAGTCGGGCGCTTTTGGAGGTCATGGTATTGTCCAGCCACTGCCGATGTACTGGTTGTGGAAACGGTATTTACCCATATTTGGGTATCCGGAATGATGATAAAACCAAACAAGGGCAGTCTACCACTTTGCAATTTACTCCTCACTTGACGGATTTCGAAATAAACCTAGCTTTAGACACTAACAGTGTTGTAAAATTGGCATGACTGCACTTGGGCGCCGCGCGGGATTAGCCGAGCGGTCTCAGGCGCGGAAGTCATGGACTGTGCGGCTGGTCCCGGCGGAGGTTCGAGTCCACCCTCGGACATGGGTGTGTGTGTTTGTCCTTAGGATAATTTACGTTAAGTAGTGTGTAAGCTTAGGGACTGATGACCTTAGCCGTTAAGTCCCATAAGATTTCACACACATTTGATTTTGCACTTGGGCATACGCCGTATCGCCGGCCGAAGTGGCCGTGCGGTTAAAGGCGCTGCAGTCTGGAACCGCAAGACCGCTACGGTCGCAGGTTCGAATCCTGCCTCGGGCATGGATGTTTGTGATGTCCTTAGGTTAGTTAGGTTTAACTAGTTCTAAGTTCTAGGGGACTAATGACCTCAGCAGTTGAGTCCCATAGTGCTCAGAGCCATTTGAACCGTTTGAACCATACGCCGTATCGGGAAAACCACTGCTTTCCGGACCATCGGTTATTAGGATTGTTTATTTGATTCATTGACCGATACTTGCGCTTTTCGTTTGAATCTGTAATAGTGATGCAGTGTCTATGACGATGTTGTTGTTGTTGTTGTGGTTGTAGTTGTGTGGTCGTCAGTCCAGAGACTGGTTTGATGCAGTTCTCCATGCTTCTCTGTCCTGTGCAAGCTTCTTCATCTCCGAGTAACTACTGCAGTCTACACTCTTCTGAATCTGCTTAGTGTATTCACCCCTTGGTCTCCCTCTACGATTTTTACCCTCCACGCTACCCTCCAATACTAAAGTGGTGATCCCTTGATGCGTCAGAACGTGTCCTACCATTCGATCCCTTCTTCTAGTCAAGTTGTGCCACAAATTCCTTTTCTCCCCAGTTCTATTCAGTACCTCCTCATTAGTTACGTGATCTACCCGTATGATCTTCAGCATTCTTCTGTAGCACCACATTTCGAAAGCTTCTATTCTCTTCTTGCCTAAACTATTTATGGTCCATGTTTCACTTCCATACATGGCTACACTCCGTACAAACACTTTCAGAAAGGATTTCCTGACATTTAAATCTATACCCGCTGTTAACAGATTTCTTTTCTTCAGAAACGCTTTACTTGCCATTGCAAGTCTACATTTTCTATCCTCTCTACTTCGACCATCATCAGTTATTTTACTCCCCAAGTACCAAAACTCATCTACTACTTTAAGTGTCTCATTTCGTAGTCTAATTCCCTCTGCATCACCTGATTTAATTCGACTACATTCCATTATCCTCGTTTTGCTTTTGTTGTGTGTTCATTTTATATCATCCTTTCAAGACGCTGTCTATTCCGTTCAACTGCTCTTCCAGTTCCTTTGCTGTCTCTGCCAGAATTACAATGTCATTGGCAAACCTCAAGGTTTTTAATTCTTCTCCGTGGATTTTAATTGCTACTCCAAATTTTTCTTTTGTTTTGCTTCACTGCTTGCTCAATATACAGACTGACTAACACTGCGGATAGGCTACAACCCTGTCTCACTCCGTTCCCAACCACTGCTTCCCTTCCAGGCCCCTAGACTGTTATAACTGCCATCTGGTAGCTGTACAAATTGTAAATAGCCTTTCGCTCCCTGTATTTGATCCCTGCTACCTTCAGAATTTGAAAGAGAGTATTTCAGTCAACATTGTCAAAAGCGTTCTCTAAGTCTACAAATGCTAGGAACGTAGGTTTCCTTTCCTTAATCTATCTTCTAAGGTAAGTAAATGACGATGTAAATGTAAATTAATGGCATCTGTAGTCAGTGTTCTGCGGACTTTTTGAGATAGTACTTGAAAGCTGAAATCCAGTCACTGGATATGTTGAGGAATACGTATTTACATAGAAGAACTCCAAGTCGAAGAATAAATTTTATTTTGACTTAAAAAAACTGTATTTCATAGCCATCTTGATATCATTAGTCATTGCCTTGATGTATCTCATTATTGGAACAACGATTCTCAATATTATCTTTATATGCTAACATTTTTATTTACGTTCATTTCAAATCACAAATTTGGCTGGTAGGATTTTCCAAGAACATGACCCACCGATGTCAATTAAATGTAGGAAGACATAACGAACTAAAAATGGTTCATTGATAATTTCATTTATTACAGTTTCTGTACTGTCATAACCGAAATATTTCTCTCTCACTCACTCGGCTTGTATTTTAAGCAGTGAATTTAATACCGGACCTCTACTCGATAGCCCAGAGTAAAGGTTTAAGGGGGGTAGGACGTCAAACGGGCCGACTTGGAGCAGGAGAGGCACCACAGGACATTTTAATTCCTACTTTCTATACTTTTACAAATAAATTCATAAAACTTCAACAGCATGACCAGGAAGGATTCAGGATTCATACTCATAGCAGTGAAAGCCCAAAAACGTAAGAAAACACATTTTTTACATGTGGAATTTCATCATTTTTTCACTTACTACTGGCTGCATTTGTTGCTATAGGTACACTTTTCTTCCTAAGTAAGAGAGATTCTTCGATGACTTTTGCACAGCATACAAACCATAGTTACAGGTGTATGAAACTCTAGAAGTTATTTAATTTACGAAAAAATGAATGAACTGTTACATTTTCTACTTCATGTTTAGAAAAAATTCATGTTTTTTAGTTAATTATCTCAATTTTTTCCACAGTTTTTTAATAGATTTGGAAAATTCTAGAGTTTCATACACCTGTAACTACTGTTTGTATGCTATGAAAAATTCATCGAAGAATCTCTCTTACTTAGGAAGAAATGTGTACCTATAGCAACAAATGCAGCTAGTAACAAGTGAAAAAATGATTAAATTTCACATGTAAAAAAGGGTATTTTGCTACGTTTTTGAACTTCCACTGCGATGAGTGTGAGTCCTCAATCCTTCCTTGTCATGGTGACAAAGTTTTATGAATTTATTTGTAGAAGTATAGTCAGTAGAAATTAAAATGTATTGTGGTGACTCTCCTGCTCCAAGTCGGCCTGTTTGACGTCCTACCCCCCTTAATACTTCTGAGCCTTCCGTCGCTTTTAATCTGATGACATAAAAGTGGATCTGGTAACATCGCCGCCTGTGGTCATAATTTCTTCGGCGTTTAGTGTGGACCACGCTAAATCTGGATCTTTTTTATTTATTTATTTATTTTTTTCGGTGGTCGCATCACTGAACGGAAGAGCCACGAAGCTAAATCGACGAGCTGCTCTACAGAGATTAGAAGTGCCTGTATCCCACTACAGAAAAAGCGAAGCAAAGTAGGCGTAAAAAAAAAAAAAAAGGATAGACCAGGCAAGCGTCAGGCAACGTAGTATGCGTGTTGTGGTCGTCCATGTTTTATTCGTGATTGGCTGGCATCATGCAAAGGCTCCTTTCTAGAAATTCGTGCCGGCGTTCTTGCGATGAGTGCGGCGGCTGCGATACGTTACAGCCAACAAAAGACACGTCCCCCCCGCCCCCAGGCCCGGCGCGCGGGCCTCTTCTTGTGGCGCGTCGCTCCTCCCATGGCAGGCCCACTCAGCCCAGCTGAACGGAACCCGTTGCCGGCTGGCTGCGCTGCACAATGCGCCCGCTCGGCTACGGCGACGACGACGAAGACAACGATTTAAAAATTGCAGCGTCGCTTCTCGCCTTGACAAGTTGCCGCGTATAAATATCGACCGCGCGCTGCGAGACCGCACACCTCCACTGCAGCTCGTCGCTGCACGAACTGCAGCTCGCACAGCACACTGTGGCATTATCGCGATATGAGAACAATGAGTGCCTACTAACCGTTCAAAATCGCCGCGCGTAACAATTCCGACAGTTTCATATTTCTCTTGCACCTCTGAAAATGATGTATATCGTCGGATCAAACGGATACCGTTTCACATCATCTTGTAGGTCTACAGCTGCGGATACACTCCATAAGTCTCCGTGGAGTGCGAGGCGGAGCGTACTTCCTACCGATATTAGCGGATTTTTGCTCTACCCATTAGCTCAAACTTCCCTTATACAGAGTGTTACAAAAAGGTACGGTCAAACTTTCAGGAAACATTCCTCACACACTAATAAAGGAAAGATGTTATGTGGACATGTGTCCGGAAACGCTTAATTTCCATGTTAGAGCTCATTTTAGTTTGTTCTTCCACCTACGCTCAATGGAGCACGTTATCATGATTTCATACGGGATACTCTACCTGTGCTGCTAGAACATGTGCCTTTCCAAGTACGACACAACATGCGGTTCATGCACGATGGAGCTCCTGCACATTTCAGTCGAAGTGTTCGAACGCTTCTCAACAACAGATTCGGTGACCGATGGATTGGTAGAGGCGGAACAATTCCACGGCCTCCACGCTCTCCTGACCTCAACCCTCTTGACTTTCATTTGTGGGGGCATTTGAAAGCTCTTGTCTACGCAACCCCGGTATCAAATGTAGAGACTCTTCGTGCTCGTATTGTGGACGGCTGTCATACAATACGCCGTTCTCCAGGGCTGCATCAGCGCATCAGGGATTCCATACGCCGGAGGGTGGATGCATGTATTCTCGCTAACGGAGGACATTTTGAACATTTCCTGTAACAAAGTGTTTGAAGTCACGCTGGTACGTTCTGTTGCTGTGTGTTTCCATTCCATGATTAATGTGATTTGAAGAGAAGTAATAAAATGAGCTCTAACATGGAAAGTAAGCGTTTCCGGACACGTGTCCACATAACATATTTTCTTTCTTTGTGTGTGAGGAATGTTTCCTGAAAGTTTGGCCGTGCCTTTTTGTAACACCCTGTGTTAATGATTCCTAGGCAGTTTGTACTATGGAGACAGTAGAACTGTCGAAAATTCTTCCTAAGCTACTAGTTTTCAATATCTACTTAACAAGGTCGGCGAGCACTACATCACGTATCTCCCAAAGGTTACCATCTGGGTTCACCGAATACCTCCGTTCCACTTTCGTATTAATTACACAGACGTGGTGATAAATAATAGTGTGTTTAAAATCTTTCAGTTTTCAATAGGAGCACTACTTGATAAGGACTTCAAAGAATGGAGCCGTACTCTAGAACTGGATACATTAGGATCTTGTACGCAATTTATTTTAGATACACCACACTTTCTCAGAACCATTCCTACATGCCAAAGTTCTCCATTCAACTTCCTCATTATTGACTTCACGAGTTTTCCCATTTCATACATCTTTGTCTACCTCTACATGACTATTCTGCAGTTCACACTTTAGTGTCTGTCTGGCAGATGGTTCATTGACGTACATTCGCACTATTTCTCTACCGTTCCACTCTCGAACAGCTCGTGAGAAAAGCGAACACTTCAACCTTTCCCCGAGAGCTCTGATTTGTCTTATTTTATTATCAGGATGATTCTTTCTCTCTATGTACATGAGCGTCAACAGAGTATTTTCGCATTGGAGGGAGAAAGTTGGTGATTAAAATTTTGTGAAAAGATTTCGGTACAAAGAAAAACACCATTGTTTAAATAACTGTCACTCCAATTCACGTATCATATCCGTGACACTCTCCCCCCTATTACGCGATTGTAAAAAACGAGCTGCCTTTTTCAAAACTTTTTCGATGCCCTCTGTCATTCATATTTGGTGAGGATCACACACGCACAGCACTACTGTAGTAGAGGATGGACAAGCGTAGTGTAGGCATCTTCTGTAGTAGAATTGTTGCATCTTCTTTGTCTTCTGCCAGTAAAATGTAATCTTTGGTTCGTCTTAGTTACATCATTATCTTTGTGATAGTTACAGTTTTAATTGTGCGTAATTGTAATCCCTAGGTATGTAGTTGGGTTGACAACTTTTGCATTTGTGCGATTTGCTGTGTAACAGAAATTTAACGGATTCCATTTAGTACTCATGTTGATTAACTCATACTTTTCATTATTTAGGGTCAACTCCGACTTCTGGCACCGTACAGATATCTTCTATAAATCATTTTGCGGTTGGTTTTGGTCTTCTGATGACTTTACTTGATAGTGCACGACAGCAACATCTACAAACAGTCTAAGAGGGCTGCTCAATCCTTGGGGAACGTTAGATATCAGTCCTGTTTGGCTCCATGACTTTCCGTCATCGCTTGCCAATATCATCTATAAGTATTTAACTATAAGAGGGCTCCAGATATTCACCACTCATCTTGTAATCGGACACTGCTGAATTACATTTATTTGCTATCTTCATTATCGAGCAGTTATCCTCAATTAAAGAGAGCTTCCATTCATTACACCAAGTAAAAATTTTGTCCATGTTTTTCGTGATGTTTTTGGGTGCATCCAAGACGACACCTCCCTGTAGACAGCAGCATTGTCAGCTGACATTATGAATGTGCTGCTGACCATTTCATCCTTAAAAGGAAATGATGAATTGTTGTCTAAAAGAGTGAAATTGTTACACCGTTCAAATTTTAGTACCGTCGGTCTACAGAAGCAAAAATGGTAGGGATACCGTCAACTACCTAAAATGCTCCATATATTGCGAATGGCGCCACCAACAGACCATGACAGACTAGTTACATGGGCTGGTGTCTACAACAACAATGAACCTAATTTTGGAGAAGCGAGCTGGCTGTGATCCTACTGATAATTTACTGCTTTGCAGTATCTCTGGACGTATCTTTAACCAAACAGAACTTCCTGTACAGGATAACGTGAATAACCAAGAGTCTTGTTTGTAGGAGGATACGGATTATAATCTCTGCTTGATCAAACTGTACTGTAATGGTTTTAATGAAAAAGTGATACAAGAATATTTTGATTACACTCTTAGACAGGTAACGTAACGTAGCGAGCAGTACTGGACCACTGCCTCGTGTCATACCGCCAAACTACAGCATTCTGCCTCTGGGATGATAGCAGGGGTTCATGGAGTATCACACGATGGGGCCGACCGCGAGCTTTCGATTCCATAGCAGCTATTTCTCATTTTCACTCGACTAGCTCTGTAGTTGTCCTTGAGATTTCGACTAGACCCTACTACATTTCTCTGACGAAGGAAAAATCGTTACCAGTAACGAGACTCCAGAGTGGGTTCTCCAACCTACACTCTTTAGTCTTCTGCCTCGCTCGGGGCCTCATTTAAGAGAATCCATTGTTTTTACAAAGACTGGATACTATAATAAGCTAAATCCAACTTCCGATTCTTTTGTCACGTGTTATCACGCTGGAAGTGTATTCAGTAAAGCCGAAATGTACACTTCCGTATCAGTCATCAAGAGCCATGCAGCAGGAGTTTCTTTCAGTCGCTACCAGGAAAATATTTCAATAATTGTGGTAGAAAGAGTAAACAACGTGGAAAAAACGGATGTAGAGCGTCCACTCCACAACCTCGCATAGCGAGATACACCTCACGTGCGACGATCTTTATGCAGCCAAAGGAATGTGACGGTCAAGCCAGGAGTGAGCTGTGCATTTCGCTGTAAAAGGTGAACTAGATGTATCGCTAGCGGTCATCTAGTCGACCCATAAGGCAGATTTATACCGACCATAGATGCGCTTTAACCAACATGCCACCTACCTATTGAGCAACTTGCATACACGTGTGTACTTGTGCTCTATAAGTCGCTGGTGATACGACTCAATCTTATTACTGACGACATTTTAAATCCAGTTTTCAGACTTCTAACAAACGGACTCTACTGTTAACTTCGCACGTGTAATTGTCGAACCAATGAAAAGACACATGATGTTGCTATCAACACCAAATGAGTTGGAACAAACTGAGGTCGGTAAACGCCAGCAAAGATCCATAGTGCAGTGTGATAATCTTAGTTCTTCTCTCGAAATTCCAAATGAAATATCTCCATTGCTAACAGCTTACACACGTCACTTGAGTAGTAGACTGCCCTGAGTACTAGAAAAGATGACAAATCATAAAGATGCACAGTATGTCTAGAAGCGGAACCACTTCCTCATGATGCTTCTAGGTGTCTGATTTTCGCTGTTTGCAGCTGATGTCGGGTACATATTAGTGCGTCCAACATAGGACCCATACATTAAAATATAACGCCATTTTGATGATAATGTTGTTCCAACATTTTTGCTATCACTTCAGTAAGTTTAGTGTCAGTTTTACTGCATCTTCATTCAAGTATACGCTCAGGTTGAGTGGGTATCATAGAATATGAAGCAGTTACTGGCCATAAAATCCAGGTCATTTGGGTCAGTAATTATCGACTCTTAAGAAAAGTGTATTTTCCATGATAACAAGCTCGGCTGTTGATAAATAACAGTGACGCGAAATTCAGTTCGCGTTAAGCGAAAGTCTTGCCCTAAAAGTCATCGATCAATTAAACCAGACCGATGCTGTTTCCCTTGATTTCTAAAACCAGTACGATAACACTAAACAGTAAATGAAATTAAGTTACTGTGGCACATTTACCCAAGTGTGTAACCGGATTGACAATTTTCTCAAAAGAATAACGCGGCAAGGTATACTTGTCGGTGTGTCATCGAATTATACCAACCCAGTTTTGGATGTGCTTGTTCATTAAGGCTTCCTCGCAGGTGATTCACGAGAAAGTGCTATCCAATTAGCTCATGACAAGTTTTTAATGTGTCAAAAAACATTGTCATTTAAGAAATACAAGAAAATGCAAAGCGTACCACTAAACGGGACTTGAGCTTTGATTTCAGCAATAAGAAGTAAAATATCTTCGAGTAAAACTAAATGAGGTTATGGAACGGAATCATCAGTTTTATACTCGAATTTATAGATCCAAATCCTGTTCGAGTGTAGGCTGTAAGGGGGAACAGCAGTTAATCTACGAAGACTACGAAATGCTTGTACGATACGTTCAGTAATAATGTGTCAGTGAGATGTGCAATGTATAACAGAAAGGCAGTGAAAATAGTCACGTGTTTGTTTTAAGAAAGTTAAATTGCCAGTCACACGTTTAAGACACGGATTTCGGTGAATATTCTCGTGTATAATCTAGTGAGGAATCTAGATATTCACTGCGATTGATACATACCGTCGTCGGTGGGATAGCGACATAGCACGAAATCTTGATAACTGAATGCTCCCAACGTACCATCCGCAGATGAAAAGATAGTACCATCACCGTACGGTAAAACTAAAGATACACCTCGTCGTTCTTTGCATTTAAATATAAAATTTAGGTAGAGGAGAAGTGTTATGGGGTAGAAACCAACCATTTGTAACACATACGTAACTAAAATGAAAATAAATGGCTGAACAACTTAAGATTCCTAACTTCCAGAAGACTTTTATCATTCTGTAAAATTATTTCGTCGGATAATGTACGCAGATGGTAGTCCCTTACGAATGTGATGTCCGATGTGAAGCGCATGGGCAGCTGTTCTTTGTGCAGCCCTCGGCCGGCGAATTGGCTGCAGTTGGGGACTGGTGTGGCCGGCGCAGCATACAGGTTTTATTGCCGAGCTCCCATTCCCTCCACCTTCTCCGTCTCTTCCCCTTTTCCTTGTCTTTTTATATTCTCCGCTTTCACGTACGGCTGAGGGTATTTTAATTACCTGTACGAACAGACTTCACCTGAAATACGTCGTAGATCCACGTACCGCTGTCAGCATCGATTCAACTTGACGTCCGACATCAAAGGGTAGTCTCCTTGTCCACTTTCAGCTGTGTGTGTGATGCTTGTGTACTTACTTTGCGACTCAGTATATCTTTTACGGACACAATAAATTTGTGCCGCCTGAATTAAAATCTGACGTGGTTTTAAACAGTTGTGTATATGTCATTGATTTAAGTAGTTTCGATTAACTTCTGGATGTAGCCAGGTTACCAGTTCCGTAGACAGCCTAGTGAGTGACATGCTCAACCACAATCTGTGGCATTAGTCTCGATCGATGGAAGAAAAATTTTGTGTCATTTGGAAAACTCTATCAGCAAGTGTAATTAATGTTTTGAAATCTCTATATATTGTAATAATGTTATTGTATTTACCTTTTCTACATTGATTTTACTTTAATTCAGTCCAGCCTTTGCCTCCTTTGTGTATAATGATACGTAACTGTGCGACAGTAGTCGTTCATTTCCTTTTCAGGAATAAGTGAAATATGTTATCAGCGAGACCTTTATCTTAATAAACACTTAGGAAATGTGACCCTGCCGCCATTTCTCATGAGCTGCTTTCCATCCTGCAATTTCATTCACTTTCAAAATACTTTGGTTAAGGAACATATCAGTTCCTGCACAGCCTTCAGCACAGTTAAGTGAAAACAGCGAGGCCAAACGTATTTAAATGCTAGCTAGCTTGGCCATAAGTGTGTTATCTCATTTACGAAAATAAATTTGGTGGCACGTGGAATAATATATGTCAATTGTTTTCCCAAAGCATTCTTTTATGAAACGCAACAGTTGATTCACATGATTAGTAGTAATCTTTTGTCTCTGGTACCTACTTTTACAGGAAAGTGGAAAGCTTTTTAATTAATAAAACCGCTGCTAGCTGTTGTCTGATGTTTTATTTGATGTTATCCACCGCTGTTGAGTACTGTGGGTGATTTTATTAAGCAGCAGGAAAATGCTGCTCTTTGGTGATACAGGTGCGTGCGACGGTGGAATTACGATTACTAATTCTGTGCCCTGTGTAGCAATGACTGAAATACGTATATAGGAAGGATAATTGCAAATAAACGTTGTTCAAACAACCGAAATATAACAAGTACGCATGATTTTTTCCGTACATTTCTGATCTTGTATTTTCTGCATAGCAACTAGATACGTGAAAATGAGTAAGAAATTTTCATTCTGTCGAAAAATGTGATGTACTGAAATTCAGTTTCCTTAGGACAACAAAAGGCGTGTAAGTGGAACAGACGTTTACCTGCTGATTCACAGTGTGATGTGTACGTGTTAGACACCTTCAATATTGTATGCCAACTGCAAATACTACTTCATCATTATACAATGAAATGAAAAATCCTTATTACAACATGTAGTATGTATGGTCAGACCGTACATCGTCAGGAACACATGTTTGTATTTTGGGACATAGGTACATCGAACACACAAACAATGGCACAAAACTCCGTTGAAATCGTTATGTATTTTACATACAGAGACCACATCATATTTCTTTATCGGGTTTACACATTACAGCTATTTCACATAAATTTCGTCTGCTGATACTTAGTAGTACGTAATTCTCATTTCCTTTCTTACGCTGCAATTTTTGATTACATTTCATAAACTGTTTCTTATATGCACGAATGTTGTTTCTTTGCGTACAAAAGTGAAGGTTTCCGTGAATTATGTATTACGTATTTCTACAAAACATCGATTATGATATTCGAAGGAAGCGAATCAAAAAACTTTGATGTGAAAATACGTTTCGCTGGTTTTATTTCTTTTTCTATTTTATGTATATCTTTCAACAACACATAAATTAACATGTTCATACAAACCATTAGGTGTTAATTAATTTGATGTTTCATTACTAAAAAGGAAAATAAAAGCGTGAGTAATGTCTAATAACTGATACCACGTGACAGCATAAAAAGTTTGTCTTCTTGTGCCACTAAATATCTGAATTATTTGAGCAATCAGAAATTACGTAATCTACTTTGATCGCGGTTTGTGTTAGATTTTATAAGGTTGCCGAAGTTGACCAATTAGTTTCAATACTCGTTACAAAACTGAATGGACTGCAACCAAATAGCTTACTGAAACCAACAAGACACAGCAAAAGCCAAACTTCACTGTTACAGTCTCTTTGTCTGCCAGTATCACCGCGCATTAGTGACAAAACAAGCTTTTTATTGATGGTATTCGATAGCTTTATTTTCATTTCGTACCCTGTTTAGAGCAAAATAAAATTCTAATATAGCCTTGAATGGCATCAGACCAAGAGCTCATTACAAAAGCAGATCTCACACTGCTGTTTGGTAATTCTCTATATCTTAGAAATATATATGTGACATTATTCCTCTTATAATAAATTTTGTACACCTTACATAATAGATGAACTTATCCTTCATACAGCGTTCGCTGGAATCAAATACGTAAACATCGATCACAACAGCACAAACAATAATTTATGTAACTAAATGCAGTACGAGGATAGCTCACTATACACGTGTCTACACATACTGACGAGTCCTCTAGCGGTAGATCTAATTTTTTTTGTACTGAGTACTAGTGAAGAGAGAAGAACTGTTTCAGACATGTTAATTACAACGGATGAATTCTCCAAGGAAACCATCTAAGTTTCAGGTGCATTGCAGACGACATAGGCCTTACTTATGTCACTGGTTTGGAAATAAACCGTTAATAAAAGCATCATTGCTCTCATAAAACGAATTGTAAGTTCTCCAAGTACCACGCATGAATTTTTCTTACTCAATATCGGAGAACGAAGTAAACGTGAAGAAGCATTTTCCTAAGAGAGGTGTCATAGGAAATACGTTAGCTACAAGTAAATTCGGTTAAGATGGTTGTGCTTCGACGTAGAATATTAATTCAAACGCCTGAAACATAGGAAAAACATGTTTTAAACCAACTGATAATAGCGCTAGTTTTTTAACACGTTCACTTTTTAAGGAAGTAGCAAGCGAACGACAGGTTATGCGAGTATTAGTTTTGGTCTAGTATGTGATTACTATCAACTTTTTGAAAAGTGCAAATATCACCCTTTATCTGCAGAAGCCACTGGGAATCCAACACATCTGCAGTTAACACACAGTTCATTGCTTCGTCTACGTACTCAGTACAAATCTTTCTTTTTATGTAACAAGCAAATTTCGACTGAACAACTTTCACCTAATACTGGTTTACAAAATGTTTACACGTTACAAATTCACAGAAAATTATTTTTAAGATGTCATGTTCATGCTTAATTAATTCACATCTTATGTCACTAATCAAAGATCCTATACACAATACACTCGCGATTTTCTAGTGTTATGTTTTGACAGCGAAATTTCTAAACGAGACTTCACTACGGAAGCAGCGTCCTCCTCTTTATGACGGCAGTGTTCCTAAACGAACGATTAACTACTTACGTCATAGTTCCTGAACAAAATATCGTTGTTTATTTGTAGTTCATTTTAGGTGTTCGTGTTTTACGGCTCAATTGACGCTGTGTTACGTATTTTTTTCAGCTTAACGACCATGCCGTAGCGAAACAGTGTCATTTTCTCGTACATTACAAATTCCGTCTACAAGTTACGAATAAAACTTCCAAAATAACACTCATTTTTCAATATTTTCAATGCCAGATTTCTTTGATTCTTTGTACTCCGTTACTTTTTATTGTTGTTATTGGCGTACCCAGACGGGCACGACATAATACGTACAGTCATAGCTTGAAAATGCGTTGCATAGTGCTTCTCAGACATCACTGTTTCGTAAGCAGAGTAACGTGGAACCTTTGTCTGAAATCTAATCACATCAGTGTGGAGAAGTCCTCACACAAAACTGTTTGTGCTGAGATTGTTAGATTCAGCCAACCATCCTCCGAAGAGCGATGAGTTAACCAGTAGTCGATGCGGAACAGCCGAAAGTGTGTCGGTTACATTTCAGTTCACATTTCTCCCACGGCACTGTTCGAGGACTTCTAGAAAAACACTTCATCCTCTTTTACGCACACAATAATAGAGCAAACACGACGATTGTCTTCCGAAACGAAAGTAACATTCACTAAAAAAAAAAATTGAACATTTACACACCAGTGTTTCTTATTCTACAGCAGGCTTGCGACTCGCTTGTCACCGATAGGTAAGAGAAGATCCAAGAGCACGTAACACGAGAACTGATGAGTTGAACTTAAACGGCGGCTGGCGCTGCTCTAGGGACGGTAACTGGGGCGCCCACTCCGGCCGGCTCGAAACTGCTGCTGCTGCTGCTGCTGCTGCTGCTGCTACGTTCCCGCGGTGTCACCGTTAAACAGCAGGCCACACCCTGCAACACCACAAACAGCCGTTACACTTCATTCACAAAAACTTAATTCTAATTATTCTATGGGCTGCGTCTTTGCAGCTTAAAAAGTCACAGTATGAAAAACAGTGTAATATGTTTAACAATATTTTGTCTTTGAAGTATATATGTTCTATAATTTGCATATGGGTTCAGTGTTTTGCTGTGCAGAATAAAACCAAAACAACTGACAAAAATGTTTTCAATTGACGCGAATAATTTGTGCCTAGTTCTGTATAAACACTATAAGAAACAATAAGTAACTATAAAAAAATTATCTCCATCAGTTATTGTACTGCTAATTGCATCGTTCTATAGGTATCCTGTTCGTATGGAGAAGAACCATAGAAAAAATCGTGCAAATACTGTGAAGCACCCGAATATAATATTCCACAGTATATCGCGTATTTTCAATATATTTGCGTTTTTTATTTATTGAGAATTTTTATTCGAGATCTTACCTAAGTATTACGGTCATGGTTCTACTATCAAATCCATGGACACATATTCGTAAAATTTTGCGAACTTCCTCTGATTTACCCTACAGCCATATTGTGGCGTGCAGTGTCCCCGTCGTAATGTATCAGGCTCCACAGAAACAACGTAAAATTACTGTAATAAGTTTTAAATGCTTCAATATTTTTAGCATAGTATCCCTAATTGAAAAATGTTTGACTTCTCATTATTTGTCTGGAAATCACGCGTTTTCTAAATGTTCGAGATAAGGTTCAAAATGGTTCAAATGGCTCTGAGCACTATGGGACTGCTAGAGTTAGAACTACTTAAACCTAACTAACCTAGGGACATAACACGCATTCACGCCCGAGGCAGGATTGGAACCTGCGACCGTAGCAGCAGCGCGGTTCCGGACTGAAGCGCCTAGAACCGCTCGGGCACAACAGCCGGCTCGAGACAAGGAAGGAAGGGCAGTTATACTATATTAACAATGCTGGTGACAGAAATCGACCACTATCTATAGACTGATATGACTTGGTAAAACAACGGAATAATCGAAATACCTAGACAGGGATCTGAACCAAGTCCTAATGGATGCAAACCCAGTGCCTTACTCTCTATACTACCTCAGTCGATTCATTGAAAATATAGGATCATCAGCATTCTTCAAAATAAACCCACGCTTCGACTTTATATTTTGGTTTGTACAATCTTATGACATATTTTATTCTAGACGAAGATGTTGCAGTCACCAGAAACAAAATATAAACTCCAAACCGAGAAAAGATTATTCAGTACATTCTTGCATCACTAACCTATGACACCTGCTTTCAAACATTTAATTCATATTTTTATATTATTATTTTCTATTCTTCATATTGCACATTTGGAATCTATTCTCCAAGTCGTTTCCTGTTTTCAGTAAAGAAAATTCGTGTTAATTCAAGTTTGCTGTCATATCTGTCGTCTCCTCAGTTTTCATTGCATTGATAGATTAGGAACGGCACATTTACTTTGTCAACGATAGTGAACAGAGAGGTAGAAGCTGCTTCACGTCATAATCCGTAATTTAATGTTACTACTCGTCTTACTACTCATCTCGTTAAAATTAATTACTTTAGTAGCCATTTCTGAAAAATTTGTAATATGCATTTGTTATCTTTCAGGAACATGTTACGAATATATAGGTTGTTAAGAATTTCTAAAATACCTACACTGACCGAGTAGCTAATAGTTTTCTGCCAAACAGCTAGTTACTGCGGTGACACAAACTAAGGAACATTATGTTCGGTTATTGACATCACCCGCGGAAAATTGAAGAGGTTTACAAATGTTGGGTGGTAAATTTGTTTAAAATTTTTTTAGTATGTTTGGCAGATGTTAGGAACACCATCAGCTCGACTTCTACGTATTTTCTTATTTTCAATCGCACGAAACCTTGGAAAACAGGACTGGTATCTTACACAGCTCATTCAATACAAAATGGTACAACTGCTTTGTCAATTCATTGTATGAGGTACATTAGTTATTCATCGAAACAGAGTGTTCTGTAGAGTAGTTACGTAACTACTAACTACACTCGTTGCATTTACTTCACAGTTACATTTTTTTAAAAGTAGAAAGGAAAATGGAAGCAAGGAAAATAGTCAGTTGTGATATTACCTATTCCCGTTGAATAATCCGTAATTTCAGTACACACGTGAATTAAAATCCTAGTACATACGTTGTACGTATGGTACAAACGACAAGCAGTTGTGACTTTACCGAAGTGAAGAGATGAAACGAAATGCAACAACTAAAGGTCTTTGAAATGTAAAGCGATTTTGTAGCGTCGTAGCGGTCTACCTAACTCCAGAGATTAGCTATTGGTATGTAAAAGGGAGTTGAATTAACACACGGCAGTTAAAAATCATAAAAAATTTTGTCCTTTGCGGAATGACTGAAACGTAAGTGATTAACTATAAGAATAGACGCCATACGTTTATGCATACCATGGCGAAATAATGAATTCTATTGAATGACTTCATTTCTTCCACTTGTCATCTAAAATTACGCTGCGCTTTCCAACTAAAACCACCCTGAAAATTTGCACCACCTGAAATAAGCATGTGCAACAACTGATTTCACCATCTGGTGTCTTGGACTACCACAGCTACAACAGTTGAGGACATATTAAATGATGCTACAGTATAGAGAATTCCAGCATATATCCACTGGTGCAATCAGACATGCAGGCTAAAAGATATATTGTTGGTTTGGGTCGACAGCATTAGTACGAATGAAGATCTAATCTATGGCCTCAACATTTCGGGTATCAATTCGTTGTGTGTCGAATGTGTTAATCTACATTTTTGATTGCTGAAACATGGATTATGATTTATCAGAAATACTTTTCAAGGTCTCTGGGTCCTTTATTATCTTTTCTGGGCAAGAGAACAACATACTCGTCAGGGGCTTACGTCTAAAATACCTACTTTATAAGTTGTCCGGTGACACTTTTAATGTCATACTGACTTGACACATTTAAAGCAATCAGTATGTGCAGGAACACCCATCAATAACCGTTTGTACAGGAATTCACATCGCACTGGTTCACAGTAGCCATTCAGAGACTAACTTCTTGTCTTTTAGAAAGTCTTTCACATGAATTACTTCTAAGCGAATTCCAGGATGGTTCCCTTTAGAAGACAACTGCCCTTTGCTTCTCTATCCTTGTGCAGTCCGTCACGAATGATCTATTCGTCGACAAACGCTGAACTCCAATATTCCTTTCATTCTTTATGCAACCAGTGAAATAAAGTCGTCTAAAAGTGTAAGTGAAGGTTCTCTTTGTGATAAATCTATTCGTCTCTCGGAACCAATAAAAGGATTATAATTTTTTACACACCACACAAATACCTTCAAGTTTTAAGAATTTTTATTTATCTCGTGTTAATACTGTCATCTCGTAGGTGATATTTGGTTCATCATAAGGCAACTAGATTGTAAAGACCAAAGGTTCAATCACGTCTGTAATATAATATGGTCAAGTAGAAACAGTGAATCTAATGTTGCTGCTCAGTGGAGCAACTAATTCTTTCAGATAAACTGATAGCAGCAAACAGCTTTCAGTATTCAACTACACCACTTCACATTTCACATTAGTGCCAAGGGAGATTATTTCATTCGTCAATTGTAGGTTGTGAGAAGTCATAAAGTGAAACAAGATTAAACTTTCTTGGCGAAAAAGAAAGGGAGATTGGAGTTTAACATCCTGTTAATCTCTCAGAATTACTTAGGCCCAGATTGTTTTGCAGTCTCCTGCACACCTCCAGCAGGTCTTCTGAATGACGACCGCTGTCGCCAGCTAGCAAGAATATTCTGCTGTGCCACGACATTCAACACTGTTTAATTGAGTCAGATTCTGGCTTCAGACCTCATATGGCTTCTCTAAAATATTTACGATAAGATATTGAGCTCTATTAATGATGTCTGTTGCTCAAACTGGCGTTTGTCGCGGTATGGGTGCCGGTCCTACGACAGAAGGAAGGAGCACAAGCTTGCATCGTACAAGGATGGAGAACGGAACCGGCCGTGTCCTTTGTTAGGAACCATCTGGACGTCCGCCGTAATTTAGGGAAATCACTTCCTAAGTTAAGATAGGGTTGGTACCTGCCCTGTGATTAGTAAGGTGGCCGAGCAGGGTGGCGTAGTGGGTAGTACTCGCATTCGGGAGGACGACGGCTCAATACCGCGTCCGGCCATCCTGATTTAGGTTTTCTGTGATTTGCCTAAATCGTTTCAGGCAAATGACGGATGATTCCTTTGAAATGGCACGTCCGATTTCCTTCCCCATCTTTCCCTCATCCGAGCTTGTGCTCCGTCTCTAATGACCTCGTTGTCGACGGGAAGTTAAACACTAATCTCCTTCTCCTCCACTAGTAAGGTGCACACTGTTGATTCTGCTAAATTACAAGGAGAAGTGAGCAGATGGTGATTTGCAGTCCCGAGTTTGTACCCACTGCGCCCAGCTGATGATTGGTGTTATCTAGGAGGAAGGCCGCACCGAGCAAGTTGCCAAAGCACGGGCGTCAGTCACGTAACGACTGTGCCACAGTTGTGCTAGGACGCGGCCACGATAACACTGCGTGCCGTACCGACCCAACTTCTACAACTTTATCACTCGCACGTTCCTATGCCGTAGGTCTGTGATGACTTTTTTAAAGTCTTGGAATACAAGACTGCCTCTAGCGGCTCTAGAAACTTCAGATTTTTCTGTATGTTAGCCCTAAGCCTCACGTAAAAGAAATCATACATTATTGTGACTTTTTCGTTCTTTGCCTGTACACCGGAAATTTCAAAATAGTAGCAAATTTGGTAAGTATCAAGAATTCATCACTTGGGATACTAGCGTCTCCAGTATAATGATTAAAAACCAAACCACCGTGCGGAAAGGGTGCCAGTTTGCTACCCTTCCGGGGAATTTATAGTTTCCTTGGAGTATTTTTCCTACTTTTTTGCCTCTTCTATATCGATTTCGCTTAACTAAAACTGAGATTATTACTAACGAAGTCTAAATTTTTAAATGCAGTGTAAAATAATACCACAAGATAAACACGGGTTGAGTTGTGTATAAATGTATGTTAAAATCCGTGTCAAAGAATCCTCCAAAATAATTGGAAGACAATATGACTTAAAAATACATAAAAATCGAGCTGGCGAATATCTTCAGATTGATAACTAAATTCAGTTAGGTTTATCCCTAGAACCGCGCGTCTACGGATATAACCTTTAGGACTGGTTTTAGAAATCCGTAACGGTTATAAGTTACACATAAGGTTTTACTTGTTCCAAACTGCAACTAGTTTCAAGTCATTATTATTAACTCATCTTCACATGTTTGTACGTTGACAGAGCCATGTCTTTTTTTTTTCTCCACAGAATCGTTTGGCAATTTCGCCCAGAATTTGTTTTACTCATTTCTTAACGATCCTAAGAGGTAAACCTCAACAACTGCATCATGTGCCATCGTAGATTTACCGAACAAGGTGGGGAAAATTTAGTGAAGAAACAATTGTTCTGGACTGGTTGTATTTTTAATCAATAAGTTATAAAACAAAATAACCATACTTGTCGTTTCCGGAAACCAAATCCATAAGTTAATTCAATTTAAAATATATTATCGACGAATAATTCAGGAAACATTCGTACCCAATTAACAGCTCTAAAATATTTTAGATAACAGTAAGAAGTGAACTATATTTACGCTTTTCGTTATATAATCAAATTATGTATGTTACAGCGTGACTTATTCAGTTCCTTTGTTGGCTAAATAGCCTCCAGAATGTTGTTTGGACGGAGCGAGGTGGCGCAGTGGTTAGCACACTTGACTCGTATTCGGGAGGACGACGGTTCAAACCCGCGTCCGGCCCTCCTGGTTTATGTTTTCCGTGATTTCCCTAAATTGTTCCAGGCCAATTCCGGGATGGTTCCTTTGAAAGAGCACGGCCGACTTCTTTCCTCATCATTCCCTAATACGATAGGATCGATGACCTCGCTGTTTGGTCTCCTCTCCCTCTCCCGAATCAACCAACCAACCAATGTTGTTTGGTATCTCATTGAAGGTGAATTCACGAGTTACGAAAATGTAAAAGCAACGAGTGTTTTTACATCGACTAACTATTTCGATCATCAAATTTTCTGTAGTTGTAGCTCTATTTTAGCATCGGCAGCGACATTGGTATTAATTTGTAATCCGTGGAGCAATTACAAGATTGGAAATGGCAGTATGTGGATACAGAAATACTTTTCGAGTACGGTATTGTGCTATATACTTTTTCAGTATCCTAACAGTTTATTTTACAGATAGCAAAATATGGCACGGGTAGGGTTCACGCACAGGCTATAAAGTCTGCTTTGACCCACTGAATTGTCTTCTCTTCTAATGTAATGAAGGTAAAATTTGTTATCTTTGCTGATAAATGAAGGGAAAAAATTGAAATCGGATGTTATATGGCACATATAAGTACTAGCCACTCATTCCTCCACAAGTAAACGCTCAAATACCAGTGTAAATAATATAGGTATATATTTCATGAGCGCCAACTGAAATATAAATACACTTTTGATTACAGCTGACTATAAATAAAAACATTGACAAAGAACTACGATAAATGAAATGTAGAATAAGAATAACTAATGAACGACGTAATAGTGAGCATTTTTTCCAGTTATGTATTCAAATTAGTAAGTAAAAATAGCGATAATCATGTGGAGAACTTCCATAGAACTTCCAAAGATTTGGATATATGCACAGTGTACAGGCTGTCACATTAATTGAGGCTGAGTAGATTCACAGTAATGCCTGGAAATTTTCTGATCGGTCAGGATTAATTTAGCCCACATGACGTTATTGATAACAAAATAAAAGTAAAGAGTTGGATATCATTCAGAGGGAGATTTGTTGAATCACCTAAATTATACTTGGATCTATCAGAAAGAGGTGTAGCTATACAGTTATCGAAAATTGAAAGTGGTAGAACTACTGACAGCAGACTTTGCAGGAAATCTTTTGAATAAAGATGTGAAGTGTGAGTGACCATACATAACTGAAATATTACCCTTTTTTAAACTTTATGTACTTTCATTTCAGTACGCTGGTCTTGTAGTCCCGTGTAGCTCTGTATCTTGATTAGCTGGTATTATCTACACATCTTTAATGCCTTATTACGACTATGATTGTACAATAACTTCGATGAGTCTCTTATCAGACTGTTCTCATTAATTTACAAATGTATCCCAAATCTTTCCGTTATATTATTTCATGCGAATTTTCTCTGAACACCTATGCCATTAGAGGTTCCTCTTTGTCCCAATCACTATTCGAGGTAGTGTTTGTCACATATTTCTTCAGAAATCAGTTTCTGTGGAGAACTCGTAAATTATTTAATACCACCCTAAGTCACTTTAAGACGAATGCCGTATTTTCGGGGGACCTGAATTTCCTTTCTTAACCGAATTAACCCTTCGTCATTAATAACTTCGACATCAACGAGACGTTACATTTAAGGTTTCCTTGTTTTGCACTGGCATATCCTTAGTCTTTTGTCGGACGTAGTTTTATTTTTATCGAGGGATGGTTAAAATACGAAATCTAATTTCGTATGCAATAAATATCATGTAATAATCTAAGGAGCTGTAGTCATATTTCATTCGGTTGCTGCGATTTCTGCCTTTGCTTCGCCATCTTGTTGAAGCGAGCATTTTACAATGGCCGTGAGGTACCGTCGATACGTATGTCCACGGGGCGCAGTAGTCGTGCACGCGAACACAAGAGCAGCAGGAAAAACGACAAACAGTTCCGAGGGCAGAGGCAGAGGCGGGGCTCGAATTGCTGGAGGTCGCACGGCAGCCAAAGATCGCCAGATAAAAGCCAGCAGTAAATCCAAGGCTCCACCGAGGCCGGGAACGCCCGCCTCCCGCGATCCGCTCGCCTAATGTGCGCCACGGATAATAAGGGGAGACGCTTCCATAGACGCGCAAACGTCTAGTTCTCCATACCGTGACCAGCGATCTAGCCATGTGGCCAACACACTGCTTAAGCTGCCACTCGATTAGGAAGGGTGTCTCCGAAGCAAAGCGGTTGCGTACGGGAGACCAAATCGAGGCAGTCGTTTCTCCATACTGGTGCGGAAACGAAGCCTCCAATATTTGATCGCGACTCGGTAGCAATCCAGATTTGTGTTTTCCACTATTGAACTTTCACTCGAACTGGCCTATAAACAATAAAATGTAATCTTCACATTATACAGGAAAACGTTTGTAGATTACAAAATGATTCGGAGTTGTGCGCTGCCACTGAAACGTAAAAAAAAAAAAAAAAAAAATTTAATTGATTTCAGTTGTGAGCCTAGTTTTTTGACCTGTCTGTAATGATCTTGCACTAGTAGTGTTAGGCTCCGTCACAGTGTCAGGCAAAATGTTGTATCGCGTTGGTCTACCAACACGAGGAAGCCCAGAGGTTTCCAAAGAGGGCAAATTGTCGGTGTCCGGATGGTCTGTGCATCGCTTACTACAGTGGTAAATCTACTATCTGTATCTGACGGTGTTATATCTAGTGACATCACAGCCTGAGGAGATCAATAAGAAATTCTATATACTAACACGGTAGTGGGAGAAAAAGTAAATTTATTGTAACGGTAAAGGTTGCTAAACGTGACTGATATTAGCGACTGCTGAGCGTCATATGCACCTATCGAACGCAGTGAAAATGAAAACAATGCGATGAGTCACTATTGACAAATCTTTTGTAAACTAGGTATACGTAAAATAAGATATTCATTAGGGACATTTAGGGACATGAGTGAAAGGTCTAGACTACCGCCGGCTGGTGTGGCCGAGCGGTTCTAGGCGCTACAGTCTGGAACCGCGCGACCGCTACAGTTGCAGGTTCGAATCCTGCCTCGGGCATGGACGTGTGTGATGTCCTTAGGTTAGTTAGGTTTAAGTACTTTTAGGTTCTAGGGGACTGATGACCTCGGATGTTGAGTCCCATAGTGCTCAGAGCCATTTGAACCATTTTGTTCTACTTCGCGCAATCGAAGACATATTTTTGGCGTACGATACTTGACATCATTATGTTTCTGGCAGCTTATTGTGATATTTTCTCCGTAATATTCACAGATCACTCCTCAGAACCTGATTTCAGCCTTGCTGTTCAGCAATCTTGGAGTGACATCTGCACTGTTTTTAATTTATAATTACGAAAATGCGTTTGTGCAATATGAAACTACTTTTCAATGGGTAAGATAATATTGTTCCAGTTCCATGTTAAAATTTTCTTACTTTTATTGACGTCCAAATCCTATCATAGTTTACAGTGGCGTTCGAAAACCGTCCTTTAACGTAGCTAAAGGAAATGAAATAATCTCAAATTTTTTTCATTGGAGTCTTGTGTTTTACCATTGCGTCTCTTCACTTGGTCCAGAGGATGTATCCACAACAAAATATTTTACTAAACTTTATTAATCTAGTTTCATTTGCGGTTATTACAAGTAATAATGATACAGAACTACCTTGTTTTATCTATTTGTAGCAACAATCGCCTCCATGAAAATGATTTTTAGTGAGGGTAATGCGTTTGCGCCAATCGTATGTAGGTTCAAAACGCTGTGATAGAAGAAATTGTCATCTTCGTGGTTTGGGCGGCAAAACAAGGCATAGGTGTTATCTACAGTTAACGAAGTGGGTAACACTCAGTAAGGCTTATTTTCGACAGGTACCCCAATCGTTGAAGGCAGTTACTGATAAATCGGAAGTTTTAAATCCAAGTTAAAGGATTTTTTTCAGAATGAACTCCTTCCTTGTCATACTAGAGTAGTTTAGTTCCACTAAATTATGGGGATGTAATTTACTGAAATAAATAGAATGGAGTACTTTACACTCCCCTGATTTCTATGGCAATTGTAAATTAGTTAAATGCATTGATAAGTACAAAATCTGTTCACGCAAAGCTTATACAGGTTTGTTTATATAATCCAGTCAACCTGATCAAGGTTTCCCATGTTTTTCCTTAAAATTTCAGTCGAATACCAGGTTGATTTCTATTAACAGACCATGGCTGGCGATTTCCCTTGTCCTTGCTCCTTAGTAAAACTTCTAAATGGCATAAATTGTTATGCAGTATTCTGTGGTAATGTCGCTGACGTAGATCACCTCTTACATAAAAAATACTTAAATAGACTTTTTATGCAGAAAGTACTGAGCAGCGACTTTGAACTGTCTCGTCTCGAGAAGACATTATTACTATGGTTGTTTGAAACAGCTAAGTTCTGTTCAAAAATGGTTCAAATGGCTCTGAGCACTATGGGACTTAACATCTGAGGTCATCAGTCCCCTAGAACTTAGAACTACTTAAACCTAACTAACTTAAGGACATCACACACACCCATGCCCGAGGCAGTATTCGAACCTGCGACCGTAGCGCTCGCGCGGTTCCAGTCTGAAGCGCCTAGAACCGCTCGGCCACGACGGCCGGCTACTAAGTTCTGTAAGCCACACTTACAGACGAACGACCGAACTAGAAGAAACATAGTAAATATTGCTCTAATATAAGAGACTCAGTAGAGTGTACTTTCAGTCACCAGAAGAAAGAGAGATAGTTGTGGTAGAAAATCTGCAGACTGTGGAACCGTGAGCTTCCTATTCTGAAAGTCGAGTTACGGGTCACGGTACAACGTCCCACAAATTCCATGACGATCACAGAGGAATGAAATACAATTTTTCGAATTAGAATCGCTAGGATTCAGATCAGTTACAGCCAATGATTATGAGTCCTAAACGAAGCTATAAGAAATAAAATATCGAAACGGGGTGAACCTAAGGAGCAGTTATTATTTTTTAGTACGCTATCTTCCCCTAGAGACAGCGTGAGAGCGCTTTGTTTATTGTGCCTCTTTCAGTCACAAAACAAACCGGTACCTACTCGCTTCTCTAAAAATATATTTTCCTTAATTGTGTGAGAACTACAAAGTACGCTGGGGAATGATAATCGCCCAAAAATGACCGTGCAGTCCTGTATCAAACGAATTACCAATTACTTCATGAGAGAGACTAAGAATAGTATTTCGGAATGACCGATTTCAATTCCATTTCATTTTCCCGGTGACTGTATTCACACACTTCTTGGAGTTTAAGGTTCGTTAAGCTGACAGCCAGTTCTTTATCTAGTTATTGTAAATTCGAGGATAAACTTTACGACAATATTACTGTTGGACATTTCAACATGTTAGGGAACTACATATCCATGCAAGCGCTAGGTGTCGCTGCTAGCATATTTTAAATGGATGTTAAGAGGAGTCCTTAGGCAAATGTATGCTTATAGGAAGTAGGGGATTTCCCCGACACATGCCACAGTTCTTCCTCAGTAGTATCTACGACGAAGACACAGTAGATGTGTAAGCGAGGCAGCTTCACAAAAGACACAATAACTTTTTAAATTTGAGGTATAACAATGTAAATAGTGTTTTAAGTACTACCAACAATACACACGAGAGAGTTAACGAAAATGTCCTGTATTTTTTCTGTTATATTGTTTTGGAATGGCATGAGGATTACTCGATACGACAACGAGGAGGTAAACAGAGATTTGTACGCACGTATTCCCCATGTGGCTGAAGGTGAGAAAATGGGCAAGGCTTTTCTCGGAGCCTTGTCAGCGATTAGTAAATCACGCGTCACCCACTAACTCGTTGTAGACAGAAATTTGAGTGTTAAGAAACAACAAATTCAGTCACCATGAAACATAATTTGACTTTCAAGAAGAGTATAGGAATGTTTGCTAGCTCCAACGGCCTAGCCGCAGTGGTAACACCGGCTTCATTCACATCACCAAAGTCAAGCACTGTCATCCTTGGCTAGCACTTGGATGGGTGACCGTCCGGGTCTGCAGAGCGCTGTTGGCAAGCGGGGTGCACTTAACCCTTGAGGCGCCAATTGAGGAGCTGCTTGATTGAGAAGCGGCGGCTCAGGTCACGAAAACTGACAACGGACAGATGTGGTGTAGTGGTGTGCTTACCACAAGCCCCTCGGACAGATGTGGTGTAGTGGTGTGCTTACCACAAGCCCCTCTATATCCGCATCCAGTGATGCCTATCGTCTGAGGAAGACACGGCGGTCGGTAGGAGCCAATGGGCCTTCCGAGGGCTGTTCGGACGGAGAGTTACGGAGTATGTTTGCTGGCAAGTTACAGCAAATTTATCGACTAAAAAACCTACAATACATAGCATTTTTAATCGACAGTATAGGACTGAGAACCTGGGACTGACAGGAAGGTACCTGTTATTTCTAATATGACAAAACTAGGAAACGGGTTAAGGACTACAGCTCAAAAACGTCAACAACGAATCGCGAAAACTATTTATTTCTTCCATACCACAAATATGGCTGTAGCTCAGACATTAGAAGTAACGGAGGATACTGACACAGACAATCACGTAATAGCAACTAGACCAATGTCCTCTGATAAAAATAATTGAGACCTCAAACGAGTTAATACAGTTAATGTAAAGATAAGAGGATAAACTAAGTGCTTTTTCATTTTGGTCTGTTAACTCAAACATTACAACATGGTATTTGTACCAGTTAATCAGCTCTGAGACAAGAGAACTAACTACTATGTAATTAACGTCTCGTAACACTGTGCGTTATTACAAAGATATGCCGACACTGCTTTGCACATAGGTGCCATGGGATGAACGAGATTGTAGATACGTTCCAGAGAGACATTTTGTCATTCTTTAAGGACAAGCTCCACTTCTTCAAAAGTCTATGACCTTGCCGCAGTTTCTCTTTCAAGCGAATCATAGAGATGTCCAGATAAATTCAAATGCAGAATGTACACTATGCACGGAACACCGAGGAAGAAGCGAGGTTAGAATTTAATGCACTGTTGACGACAAAGTCATCACAGACGGTACATTCGAGCGAGATGCAGTGTATAAGGGACTACGCAAGCAGTCGAGGACTCAAATCTTCACCAGTTCTTGATTTACACTTTCAGTGGTTTTTCTAAATCCCTTAAGGTGTATGCTACGGTGGTTCCTTTGAAAAGGACACGGCCGAAAGAGTGCAGAATCAAGATCTGAAATTCTCGTGAGAGATTTCACCGCAGATCCTTCTGAATGCGAATCCACTTCATTCAATTTCTTTTCTTAGGTCAGGCATCACTTCAGGGTACTGTATGTTAGGTCAAATTTCGAGACGTATTTTTAACTGTTCGAGAATACATGAAACGAACACACATATTTCGCACCTTGAGGCTGATCATCCTCCGTCCAAGCAATACGAGAAATCATATCCATAAACAGGGATAGAATAACTAAGCCATCACTATACCATAGAACAAGAAAGTGGTCGGAGACTTTCCGATCTGTACTGTGAGTAGTCAGAGAATCGTGCCGAATCTGTACATGCTCTGTCCAGGTGTTAAGAAATCAGTTACCGTATTCGACACCGAAAGGCTTTCCGTCACTGAACTAAAATTGGCTCCCTTCGTGGAGCCCCCGTCGACGATGTTCGTCCATCCAAAGCAGTGGGGCCCACCTGTGAAAATAGTGGATGGCCAAAAAACGGTATAGTCTTCTGCACACTGTCGCCGTAACACAGTAAAAATAAAATGAGAACACATGACACTGAAGTATTGTTAAGAGCATAGATATGGATTACAGCATTGCTTATGGTCTCGGGCTTTGAGAAACAAAATGATGAAAAACAACCGTGTCCTGCATTCAGGCACTATAATGAGCTCGTTGTTGTTCGGGTGTGAAACGCTAATGTTGCTGCAGCCATAAGATCGCATGTATTGGACACTGATCGAGAAAGTTGCGTAATGACAGGACTAGAATTCGGGATGAATGACATTGAGATCCCGCTCACACCGGCGCTATTTAGGTATTCCGTCATTTCTCTAAACTGCTTAAGGCGAATGTTGGGTTGCTCCTTGCGAAGTTTTAATTTGCCAAGAAGCTTCAAATCAGCGCACACGCCGATGCAGAGTGGAAATTCATTCTGGATAGTTTGTTCCACAGACGCAAGGGTGAAATGAGAAAGGAGATGGAGATTTTTTTTATACGTACAGCCAAGATTCTGGATCCGATCTCGTACTGCATTTATACACTGAAGTTCCAAAGAAACTGGTAAAGGCATGCGTATTCAAATACAGAGATTTGTAAACATGTAGAGAGTACGGCGCTGCGGCCGGCAACGCCTATATATGACATCAAGTGTGTGGCGCAGTTGTTAGATCGGTCACTGCTGCTACAATGGCAGGTGATCAAGATTTAAGTGAGTTTGAACGTGGTGTTATAGTCGGCGCATGAGCGATGGGACACAGCATCTCCGAGGTAGCGATGAAGTGGAGATTTTCCCGTACTAACATTTCACGAGTGTACCGTGCATATCAGGAATCCGGTAGAACATCAGATCTCCAACATCGCTGCGGCCGGAAAAAGATCCTGCAAGAACGGGACCAACGACGACTGAAGAGAACTGTTCAACATGACAGAAGTGCAACCCTTCCGCAAATTGCTGCAGATTCCAGTGCTGGGCCATCAATTAGTGTCAGCGTGCGAACCATTCAACGAAACATCATCGGTATGGGCGTTCGGAACCGAAGGCCTACTCATGTATCTTTTATGACTGCACGACACATAGCTTTACGCCTCGCCTGGGCCCGTCAACACCAATATTGGACTGTTGATGACTGGAAACATGTTGCCTGGTCGGACGAATTTCATTTTAAATTGTATCGAGCGGATGGACGTGTACGGGTATGGAGACAACCTCACGAATCCATGGACCCTGCATGTCAGCCGGGGGCTGTTGAGTCTGGTGGAGGCTATTTAATGGTGTGGGGCGCTTGCAGTTGGAGTGATATGGGACCTCTGATACGTCTAGATACAACTCCGACAGGTGACACGTGCGAAAGCATCCTGTCTTATCAACGGCATCCATTCATGTCCATTGTGCATTCCGACAGACTTGGGCAATTCCAGCAGGACAATGATACACCCCACGCGTCCAGAATTGCTAAGAGTGGCGCCAGGAACACACTGCTGAGGCCGGCCGGGGTGGCCGAGCGGTTCTAGGCGCTACAGTTTGGAACTGCGCGACCTCTACGGTCGCAGGTTCGAATACTGCCTCGGGCATGGATGTGTGTAATGTCCTTAGGTTAGTTAGGTTTAAGTAGTTCCAAGTTCTAGGGGACTGATGACCTCAGAAGTTAAGTCCCATAGTGCTCAGAGCCATTGGAACCATTTTTGAACTCTTCTGAGTTTAAACACTGCCGCTGTCCACCGAACTACCCAGAAATGAACATTATTGAGCATATCTGGGATGCCTTGAAACGTGCTATTCAGAAGAGATCTCCAGCACATGTACGGATTTATAGAGAGCCCTGCAGGATTCATGGTGTCAGTTACCTCCAGCAATACTTGAGACATTGGTAGAGTCCATGCCACGTCGTGTAGCGCCACTTCTACGTGCTCGCTGGGGCCCTACGCGATATTAGACAGGTGTACCAGTTTCTTTCGCTTTTCAACGTAGAATGAAGGTAGATATGTGAAATGTGAAGAGACGTGTTGAGGACACCAGTGACTAAGAAACTGATGAGAAAAAGAGAGCGCGTGAAAACCATCGAGCCTGAGCATAGGAAGGACTGACGTGAACACACAACCAGACGTTAAACACTGCTTTCGCAAATATTCAAAGCGGCTGACACAGCAGAATAAACTTACGAATTCCAATCAAAAAAGTTGTAGTCGGAATGACGGCCAGCTTGCCTTTTTTTACAAGACTACAGTCTTCAAAACCATTCTGGCCAAATACTAAAACGGTTAATTACACTCATACCTAGCTAAATCTTTCACAATATCAAAGTTGTTCCAGTATTTTGTCTCCGGTGCTCACGTAATGGGCCTACCGAAAGCTTAATCGTCTCTGTAGACGGCGAGGCCGCAGCCCGTGCTGCGCTCGGTCAGGGGATAAGTAAAGAAAGTAGGTGTAGGTGGTGGGCTTCCGGCGGCGGGTCGCGTGCAAATGTGGAGCGGAGGCTTTAGGTACCTGTTGACAGCGCTGAGGAGAGCGCGCGACAGCGGCCGGAGAAGCACGTGTGCGCCCGGTGACGGCTGGCTGTAGCATCAAGCCCAATCAGCCTCGTTGCTTCTCTATCAAGCGTATCCGGTCGCCGCGGCCGCCTGTTCGGGGAAGGAAGGCGCGCTCAAGGCGGCGAGGCGGCCGACCGCCCACGCGCCCTCCTCTTTAAATGACCACACTGCAAGCTCGCTCGCTTACCAATTCTCCGCAGCTTACAAAAGTCGCCTACTCCGTCGTGCACTGCCGCGCTGCTTTTAATACGCCAGCTTTTCCTTTGTTCTTTCCCTATACGATAGAATTTCCCGTAGCTTCTACGTCATTAAAAGTGCGATTTTGTTATTATTAGGAGTCACAGTCTTGTGCCATTTGACTTATTTATTTCCGTCTGGATACACCACTGTGATTCCGGCTTTCTATTCATTTTCGAGTAAGTCATTACTGTCCATTCTAAATCAGTTACATAGCTTGTCGTAGTACGTACTAAGATCATCACAAACATTATTTGACCATTAAGGTACATCCCTGTATGGTCAGATAATGAAGATGACGTTCTCGGCACATACTCCGGCAAGCAATGTAACTGATCTCGAAAGGACAGTAATGCGTCACTTGACTGTAGCTACCAAGCAGAAATTGCAATAGTACATACAGAAGCAATTTGGGGAGCAAAATAACTGATGATGGTCGAAGTAGAGAGGATATAAAATGTAGACTGGCAATGGCAAGGAAAGCGTTTCTGAAGAAGAGAAATTTGTTAACATCGAGTATAGATTTAAGTGTCAGGAAGTCGTTTCTGAAAGTATTTCTATGGAGTGTAGCCATGTATGGAAGTGAAACATGGACGATAACTAGTTAGGACAAGAAGAGAATAGAAGCTTTCGAAATGTGATGCTACAGATGAATGCTGAATATTAGATGGGTAGATCATATAACTAATGAGGTGTTGAATAGGATTGTGGAGGAGAGAAGCTTGTGGCACAACTTTAGTAGAAGGGATCGGTTGGTAGGACATGTTCTGAGGCATCAAGGGATCACTAATTTAGTATTGGAGGGCAGCGTGGAGGGTAAAAATCGTAGAGGAAGACCAAGAGATGAATACATTAAACAGATACAGAAGGATGTGGGTTGCCGTAGGTAGTGGGAGATGAAGAAGCTTGCAGAGGATAGAGTAGCATGGAGAGCTGCATCAAACCAGTCTCAGGACTGCAGTCACATGACGAAAGCATTATCATTTAGACCATAAGAAGCTGATTACAATAAGTTCCTCTAGATCAAGTACATCGACACTTCAGTTATATCCTTTAGCGAAACAACAAAACGTTAAATAGAACCTTTCTACATTCTGAAGAGGAATGACGAATATATAGTGAGAGTCATGACAGCATTCGACTACACAAACGTTGAAAACTATTGAAGAAGCGAAGTGCAAAAGCTGTCACGTTCGCGGTTACTAGTTTCTGGAGGAAATTACTACAATATTCCAGCTGACGTCGCAACATAGTCTGCTTCTTTATTTCGTCTGGACCAGAGAACAGATTTTTTAAATGTGAGATCCTAATAACTGCAACATGTTGAGTAGAGGGACTCTAATAGACCTAGTTGCTACAATACCTCCTTCGCATGTGCCCCTTTTATCTCCTAGAGATTTGTTTGCAATGACAGAGTCAATGCGCAATGAATGTCTAAAGCACCGGGGCGTACGTCTTCCAACAGCGTGTCACTTGCGAGTGCAGGCACCTAGTGAATAAACAACTCCTATACCGATCGATGGTAAGAGTTAGATATAGCTTCTCTCTTCCCTTTCCTGTCGGCTTCCCGTTTTTGGTCCCATAGATTCCTGTCTGTCCTAAATCAATTGTCCTTGTGATTGCTGGCTTTGTAATCATGACATTATACGTACCTCTTAATGTAAACAAAAAAGCGCAGACAGTGGAAAACGCTTCCTAAAAGATATTTCTAAGCTACGGGAGCTGTATGTGCATACATCCAACATATCACGACGGGCGTATTCGAGCTTGTTTTACAAGACGCTCCTGATACGCGAATTAAATATTTTATGCACGCAGCCAACCAATTTATAACAATTCTTTCCGTTATCCCATCGATATACGGGGCTATTACAAATGATTGAAGCGATTTCATAAATTCACTGTAGCTCCATTCATTGACATATGGTCACGACACACTACAGATACGTAAAAAACTCATCAAGTTTTGTTCGGCTGAAGCCGCACTTCAGGTTTCTGCCACCAGAGCGCTCGAGAGCGCAGTGAGACAAATTGGCGTCAGGAGCCGAGAAAGCGTATGTCGTGCTTGAAATGCACTCACATCAGTCAGTCATAACAGTGCAACGACACTTCAGGACGAAGTTCAACAAAGATCCACCAACTGCTAACTCCATTCGGCGATGGTATGCGCAGTTTAAAGCTTCTCAATGCCTCTGTAAGGGGAAATCAACGGGTCGGCCTGCAGTGAGCGAAGAAACGGTTGAACGCGTGCGGGCAAGTTTCACGCGTAGCCCGCGGAAGCCGACGAATAAAGCAAGCAGGGAGCCAAACGTACCACAGCCGACGGTTTGGAAAATCTTACGGAAAAGGCTAAAGCAGAAGCCTTACCGTTTACAATTGCTACAAGCCCTGACACCCAATGACAAAGTCAAACGCTTTGAATTTTCGGCGCGGTTGCAACAGCTCATGGAAGAGGATTCGTTCAGTGCGAAACTTGTTTTCAGTGATGAAGCAACATATTTTCTTAATGGTGAAGTGAACAGACACAATGTGCGAATCTGGGCAGTAGAGAATCCTCACGCATTCGTGCAGCAAATTCGCAATTCACCAAAAGTTAACGTGTTTTGTGCAATCTCACGGTTTAAAGTTTACGGCCCCTTTTTCTTCTGCGAAAAAAACGTTACAGGACACGTGTATCTGGACATGCTGGAAAATTGGCTCATGCCACAACTGGAGACCGACAGCGCCGACTTCATATTTCAACAGGATGGTGCCCCACCGCACTTCCATCATGATGTTCGGCATTTCTTAAACAGGAGATTGGAAAACCGATGGTTCGGTCGTGGTGGAGATCATGATCAGCAATTCATGTCATGGCCTCCACGCTCTCCCGACTTAACCCCATGCGATTTCTTTCTGTTGGGTTATGTGAAAGATTCAGTGTTTAAACCTCCTCTACTAAGAAACGTGCCAGAACTGCGAGCTCGCATCAACGATGCTTTCGAACTCATTGATGGGGACATGCTGCGCCGAGTGTGGGAGGAACTTGATTATCGGCTTGGTGTCTGCCGAATCACTAAAGGGGCACATATCGAACCTTTTTTGAATGCCTAAAAAAACTTTTTGAGTTTTTGTATGTGTGTGCAAAGCATTGTGAAAATATCACAAATAATAAAGTTATTGTAGAGCTGTGAAATCGCTTCAATCATTTGTAATAACCCTGTATATCAAACTGCCCGAATTAATATCCTGTGTTACATAATGGTTAGTCGTACACTTCAGCATATGAAGTTTTTCTGTTTCACTTAAAATAGTTTTCTAGGAGAAACGTTTAGTTTAATTTTCTCTGTGAATTTTTTTACGCATATCCTCTGTACTATTTCCATTTCTTCTCCTGTCCCGACACAGCTACATAAATTAAGATTTGTTTAGTATAAAACAAAATTACTCATCTTGAGTGTAATTTCCTTTTATGCTTATTTTATCGACGCACTACACTCATATCTGAATTCGGTAAACACGTAAAGTTTGCTGCAGTGATATCTAATTTAAAACAAGAAGATGGCGTTCTTCGGCGAAATATCTCTCCTGAAGTTTAAAAGGCCATCAAACCGATTTCACGTTTCATTTGTTTATCTGAAACGCCCAACATGACATGATTTAGTCATCCTCAGTTATACTTTACGCTGCTGTCTACCGCTGTTCATCGTACAGGTGTACGTCGTGGTTGATGCGGAACAAAGTGTCGTGTCTCCAGAACGCGAATTTTAAGCACAGTCTTAGTCTGTGTTAGTGTAGTACTGATAGGTGACGAGAGATGCCAGCACATGGCCAGAGTACTAACAGTAACGTTTGATTTGAAGTTTCGTGTCATCGAATGCATTATAATCATTAGATTATCCATATGTGACTTACCCGTCGCAGCTATTAATTGCAGTGAATCAAATTCTATTTTTGCCAAAGTTTCATTTACTAAAAAGCTACCATTTTGGAGGATAAATCCTCCATCTGAAGATAGACACCATTTTATCCTGCACCATTACAGCATTCGTCAATTCCCAGCAGAGTTCTGAATTTAGCTTATCCTTTGCTATGTTTTTATAACTGTCCGCGTTAAGGTGTTTAGATTGCTGAAGATACAATATGACTCATCCGATACCGATAAAATTATAAATAAATGACGCAGTTGCAGAGGTGGAATTTTATTCACTGCTATAATCATTGGTGTCTCCCGCTTTTGTTTCAAAAGATTCTGACGTAGCGATAACGCTGGACTCGCAATTCGGAAGACGCTGATTCAAATACTCGTCTGGTCATCCATTTATAGCTTTTCCGTGGTCTGCCTAAATCGCTTAAATCAAATGCCGGTGTAGTTCCTTTAGAAAGGACACGGCCGATTTCCTTTCTTGTCGTTCCCCAACCCGCACCTGTGCTCCCATCTAACGACGTTGTCATCGACGAGATGTTAATCCCTTAACTTCCTTCCTTCCGTAAGACAATGCGGAGAAACGTAGGCCTGTATCCCAAAACACCTTGTAGTGACAGAAACACGTCTGCGTCGCTTCCGCGAGTCCCCACCCCCTCCCCCTCTCTCAATGGACTGCAACGAAATACTGTGTGATAACTACAGAAATCCATCGAAGAGGACAGTCTCTATCATTGCTCGACTGCACGATGCTTATTCGAAGCGGACTGGCCGCGTTTTAGTGCGGAGCCGTGGCGGTGCGTTGTTTCCCCCTGAGTGGACAGGTCGTAGTTGAGTAATTGGCGGTAATGGTACATGTTATCATTTGTAGGCTGCGGACAGACCCCTCTGCGTGCGCACTGCGGTTGCTGAGGTCGTGGGTCGTGAGGACTGACGAGGAGGTCGTCGGCCATTGAATGCGGCAAACCAAGTTGCCGTACAAAGCCGGCGGGGTAGCACAAAGAACGATGTCATCACGCGCTTACGCTATCTGTGTTACAGACGCCGGTGTCAGAACGCCACTTTAGTTTGAATGAGACGTTAGCAAATTCATGTGGGCTTTTAGCCAGACCAAAATCGATCCAGAGAGAGATGTGGAGCTCTAGACGACGAAAAAAAAAAAAAAAAAGAAAACTTCAAAGAAACAATACAGGAGTGTAATCGTCGTCATTGAGACCGTGAGCAGAATCCGACTTCGACTGTAATTCTTAAGACTGTTCACAATTTTCCTTGCCGGCCGGAGTGGCCGAGCGGTTAAAGGCGCTACAGTCTGGAACCGCACGACCGCTACGGTCGCAGGTTCGAATCCTGCCTCGGGAACGGATGTGTGTGATGTCCTTAGGTTAGTTAGGTTTAGGTAGTTCTAAGTTCTAGGGGACTTATGACCACAGCAGTTGAGTCCCATAGTGCTCAGAGCCATTTGAACCATTTGAAGCCAATTTTCCTTAATCACTCCACCAGGATACGACAAAGTTTCCTATAAACCCTTTCAAAATTGATTCCATGACCCTTATCTTTTCACAATATATAAATATTTTTCACATATATAAATGACCTAGTAGATAGTGTCGGAAGTTCCATGCGGCTTTTCACGGATGATGCTGTAGTATACAGAGAAGTTGCAGCATTAGAAAATTGTAGCGAAATGCAGGAAGATCTGCAGCGGATAGGCACTTGGTACAGGGAGTGGCAACTGACCCTTAACATAGACAAATGTAATGTATTGCGAATACATAGACAGAAGGATCCTTTATTGTATGATTATATGATAGCGGAACAAACACTGGTAGCAGTTACTTCTGTAAAATATCTGGGAGTATGTGTGCGGAACGATTTGAAGTGGAATGATCATATGAAATTAATTGTTGGTAAGGCGGGTACCAGGTTGAGATTCATTGGGAGAGTCCTTAGAAAATGTAGTCCATCAACAAAGGAGGTGGCTTACAAAACATTCGTTCGACCTATACTTCAGTGTGGGATCCGTGCCAGGTCGGGTTGACGGATGAGATAGAGAAGATCCAAAGAAGAGCGGCGCGTTTCGTCACAGGGTTATTTGGTAACCGTGATAGCGTTACGGAGATGTTTAACAAACTCAACTGGCAGACTCTGCAAGAGAGGCGCTCTGCATCGCGGTGTAGCTTGCTCGCCAGGTTTCGAGACGGTGCGTTTCTGGATGAGGTATCGAATATATTGCTTCCCCCTACTTATACCTCCCGAGGAGATCACGAATGTAAAATTAGAGAGATTAGAGCGCGCACAGAGGCTTTCAGACAGTCGTTCTTCCCGCGAACCATACGCGACTGGAACAGGAAAGGGAGGTAATGACAGTGGCACGTAAAGTGCCCTCCGCCACACACCGTTGCGTGGCTTGCGGAGTATAAATGTAGATGTAGATGTAGATCTAATTACCCCTCTCGAGACAAAACAGTAAAAACGACATATGAAGCAAGTGGCCTCTCACTATTGTTACGAACTTCGTCAGCGATATCAAGTACCTCAACCGAGCTTGAGAAGTCTGCGTTTAGCATTAGGAGGTACCGAAGCGGAGCTTTACACTGTGGTCTAACGCATCACACTAGTGTCTGCGATCCATTAGCCGTGCAACCTGCAAGCCAATCAAATCAGCAGTATTCGTAAGTTCCTACGGCCCTGTATCGCACCAGCTTCTGCGCCACGTACCGCGATATCTGCTGATGAGCCGCGACGGTCGGGAATCTTTTGGCTTATGAATTTCTGGCTGGCTCACATCCTGCCGCATAGCAGTGAGTCTTTTCATATTCTACATATATATCATTCTCTGTGAGCCATCTAATGATGTGTGGTGGAGGGTACTTTCTCCACCACTAACTGAGCCCTCCAATCATGTTCCACTCACGAATAGCGCGTGAAAAGAACGATTGTTCTGGCTCTAATTTCTCGAATTTTCTCCTCGTGGTCATTATCCGAGACTTACGTGGAGGAAAATAATGTGTTGTCTGACTCTTCCCGGAAAGTGCTCTCTCGAAATTTCAATAGTAAATTTCTCCGTGACGCACAACGCTTCTTTTGTAGCGTCTGCCAATCGAGTTTGTTGAGCATCTCCGTAACGCTCTCTCGCCGGCTACACGATCCCATGACGAAACGCGCCGCTATTCCTTGGATTAGTCATATTTGCTAGGGATCCCAGATAGATAAACAATACGCAAGAATCGGTCGAACAAGCGCCTTAAAAGCCACTTCCCTCGTGGCTGAATCACATTTCTTAAGGTTCTTCCTCTGAATCTGTCATCTGCTTTTCTCACTATTTATTTTATGTGGTTATTCCACTTAGGGTCGCCCAGGATAGTTACTCCTAGATATTTTACGGTAGATATTGTCGTCAATAGTGTCGCTGTACAGTAATGAATTTCTTTTGCTATGTACACACTAGGTTACATGTATTTACGTTTAGGGTCACCATTCATCAGTTCTCTGGAGGTCATTCTGCTAATCGTTACTATCTTCTGTCATTGCTACTTTGTTACAGACAACCGCGTCATCTGCGAAAAGCTTTAAAGATCATCCGACGCTTTCTACTACATCATTTATATACAATTTAAACAGGAACGGTCCTGTCACACTTGATTGGGGTATTCCGGAAATTACCTTTACAGTTGTCCATTTTGTTCCGTTAAGAGCGGTGTGTTGAGTTCTATCTGCAAGAGAGTCTTGAATCCAGTCGTAAATATGCTGCGATACTCGATAACCTCGTAATTTTTTTCACTAAACGGCAGTGCAGGACTGTGTCAAACTCCTTGCCGAAGTCAAGAAACACGGCATCAATCTGCGTGCCGTTTGTACGGAGCTGTGGATCTCATGGAGGGACAGAGCAAGCTGAGTTTTGCAGGATCTCTGTTTGCGGAATCTATGTTGATTTCTATAGAGGAGATTTTCATTCTCCAAAAACGTCATAATTCATTACCATAAGACGTACTCCATAATTTTACAACAGATTGACGTCAACGATGAAGGTGCTATAACTGCGTGCATCTATCCTACGGCACTTCTTAAAAACGAGAATGACCTGCGCTTTCATCCAGTCGCTTGGTACCCTTCGTTGCTCTCAACACCAGTGGATGACTTAAGAACTGGAGCTATTCACTATTATTCTCGATATCGTGAATAACCACAAAACATTCTTAAGGGTATTTTTGTTCTGTTGTTGCAACTACAAAAATGCGTGATTTTGTCACCAGACGCGTTTCGCTTTATTGAGGTGGCCTGTAATTAAGTTATTTACATTTTGATTTGCTTTTAGATCGAAAAACAGTTCGTTAAGAATAGGTTGATTTGTACTTATGGTGAATCAGCCTATTCTTAATTAACTGTTTTTCAATCTAAAAGCAAATCAAATTCGTCAGCGTGTAACATCACTGTTCGTGAGATGTGCACCTGCATCTAGATGGCTACTCTGAAAATCACACTTAAGTGGCTGGCAGAGGGTTCATCGAACCACCTTCGCAATAATTCAGTATTATTCCATTCTTGAACAGTGCGTGGACATACAAACACCTATACCTTCCCGTGCGAGATCTGATTTTCCTTATTTTATTATGATGATCGTGTCTTTCTATTTAGGTCTGGTTCAACAAAATATTTTCGCATTCGGAGGAGAAAGCTGGTAATCGAAATTTCGTGAGAGGATCCCGCCGCAACGACATACGACTTTGTTTTAATGATGTCCATCCCAAATACTGTATCATAACCGTGACAGTCTCCCTCAGTTTCTCGATAATACAATAGTAGGTTTATATCTCTACTGGCACGCATGTGACGCTGCAGTAAATATATATATAAACTAGGTTAGAAATAGGAATTAGGATAAACAATATAAGTAGATTAGATGCCCATTGTTACTGATGTTAATGTTAACTGTAGCTCACCTACTATTAAGTATAATTAAGCTGCAATAATGTAAACAATGTATCACTGTTAGGACCCACTAATGCATTAAGGTAGTGGGTTAAATTTTGTATGATTACAATGATTTGGTAATAAAGAATTTTTTTTTTTTAAAAAAAAAAAAAAAAAAAAAAAAACGTGCTGCCCTTCTTTGACCTTTCTCGATGTGCTTCTTTAATACTAAGTGGTAAGGATCCCACTACGCGTAGCATTACTTCAAAAGAGCACGAACAAGAGTAGTAGGCAGTCTCTTTAATAGTTCTCTTGTATCTTCTAAGTCTTCTGCCAATAAAGCTCAGTATTTGGTTCGCCTTCCCACAAAATTTTCTATGAGCTCTTTCCAATTTAAGTTGCTCGTAATTGTAAATGAATTTACGGCCTTTAGATTTGATTGATTTATCGTGTGACCGAAGTTTAACGGAATTCTTGTAGCATTCATGTGGATGACCTCACATGAAAGAAAAAACTAATGTACTACTTAAAAATTATAGCTCCTTGCTGTAACTCTCTGGAAAAGGACTAAACTATGTTAATACCTGCGCAGAAATGGTAGAGTTTCGTACATTTGCCTAGCAACAAAAATGTTCCTTCCACTTATTATTTTGTAAGTACAGAAAAAAAATCTTATCTAAAACTCCCTGTATATGAACTCTGGATAATACCAGAACATGAGAATTATCTGTATGTGCTTTTCTTTAACATATCCTGCATTAGAATACCTTGGAGTTGTGATAAACTAATTTTAAATTCATCTTTTTCAGTCTTAATCTTCCTCATTATTTTACTATTACGGATTAAGCAAATTAAAAAGCGCTGTAGGGGGCGTTATAGTTATGTTTCAGATACGTACTTGATGTAAGTTTCCTTGCTTAAAGGTCAGATGAAAGAAAAAGTGCCAAGTATTAACTCTTTACCCTCCTTTATTTCTTGGAAATTTTTTAATGACACTCATCTGTTCTACTACTTGCCGAAAGTATTTTAAATATCACACTCAAACGAAATAAGCTGATATTTATCTAGATTCTGGCATAAAGAATACCGTATTCAATGGATGAAGAACGTGAGACAAGAAGTCTTAGGTACAATTGCCGTGCAGTGTATTGGGTTTACAACAAGGTCATCAGAGACAAGGGAGAAAGGAGACGTACATGATATGCATTTTGACGAAGTCAGGAAAGTGAATTGAGATGTTTCGCCGCATTAAATGACAGGCCAAATAACATGTCGAAGATATTACGCAAATGCGTTACGAGCAGGACAGTGCTTCTGGCTTTCTGATGCACGTTTCTCTTCACGGGACATACACGACTGTTATTCATTGTCAATGTTGCACCAAATCTAGTATATACGATGCTCGTTTTATTTGTATTTAAGATTATGCTTTAATTTTATTTTATATTATATTATTAATGTTATTTTTCAACGATATGTAATAAACTGAATCACTTTATTATACTAGTTAAATTCTTGGATTACCAATAAAACATTTCATCGAACTCACATATGTGATAGTAGAAACATTAGCATTTGCCAATGACCCACATAACTGTACTAGAAATTAACCAGCATCACGCATTTAAATTTCTCACTTTGCTGTCGATTTCAAACAATTATGTTTATCGCCTTTCACTTAGCAGTATGCAGGTTGGCTCTCCTAAGAGTCGACAGCGCATTTTCTCTGGTGTATCGTCACATATTTGCAAATTTTGTTTTTGTATTGTGAAGCTGCAGTCAGTCCAAAGAAAAAGTGCTTTTCAAGTCTTTTATGAGAAACCCAGTGTCAACGGAAAGCGTCTGTTTGTTTCCCACTACAGAAGATTTTTAAAGCTGAATTTTACGTGCCGATTCGATATAGCGGTCACAGATTAGTCTATTGCAATGTTCGTTTTATCGATATGTGTTAACAGGAAATGTATAACATGAAGAATAAACAGGAGTCCAGCAGCGACTCAGTAGCGCTGATATCGCTGCTGGAGTACTGGATATTCTTCGAATTTTACTGCCCCTGTTGATACATATCAATAAAACAAATATGGTACTAGACTAATCTGGGAGCACTCTATCGAATGGACTATTTTTTTGCACAGAATCCAGCTACACAGCGTAAAAACGAACCTGCAAGTAATTGCTCAAACACAATGGAAAAATGCACCTAGTGACCCTTTGAAAAGATATCCTGTATAACAAACATCTCGCACGATATTTCGCAGAAATTGGAAGGTATGTGTACATCTACAGCATTCATTGTATAAATTCATTTATTACTAAATTACCACCGCCATAATGGAAACAAGACTTATTCTGACAATAATTTAATATCCCGCAACATACAGCTTACAACATAATACGTGGATCGCTGTTTGCACTCACGAATAATTCACCTACGAGCTGTTTAAAGAGGTCCGCCGAAATCATTGTTAACAGCTACATCTACATCTACATTTATACTCCGCAAGCCACCCAACAGTGTGTGGTGGAGGGCACTTTACGTACCACTGTCATTAGCTCCCTTTCCTGTTCCAGTTGCGTATGGTTCGCGGAAAGAACGACTGCCGGAAAGCCCTCCGTGCGCGCTCGAATCTCTCTAATTTTACATTCGTGATCTCCTCGGGAGGTATAAGTAGGGGGAAGCAATATATTTGATACCTCATCCAGAAACGCACCCTCTCGAAATCTGGACAGCAAGCTACACCGCGATGCAGAGCGCCTCTCTTGCAGAGTCTGTCACTTGAGTTTGCTAAACATCTCCGTAACGCTATCACGCTTACCAAATAAACCTGTGACGAAAACGCGCCGCTCTTCTTTGGATCTTCTCTATCTCCTCCGTCAACCCGACCTGGCTCAAAAATGGCTCTGAGCACTATGGGACTTAACTACTGAGGTCATCAGTCCCCTAGAACTTAGAACTACTTAAACCTAACTAACCTAAGGACATCACACACATCCATGCCCGAGGCAGGATTCGAACCTGCGACCGTAGCGGTCACGCGGTTCGAAACTGACGCGCTTAGAACCGCACGGCCACACCGGCCGGCAACCCGAACTGGTACGGATCCCACACTGATGAGCAATACTCAAGTATAGGTCGAACGAGTGTTTTGCAAGCCACCTCCTTTGTTGATGGACTACATTTTCTAAGGACTCTCCCAATGAACCTCAACCTGGTACCCGCCTTACCAACAATTAATTTCATATGATCAGTCCACTTCAAATCGTTCTGCACGCACACTCCCATATATTTTATAGAAGTAACTGCTACCAGTGTTTGTTCCGCTATCATATAATCATACAATAAAGGATCCTTCTGTCTATGTATTCGCAATACATTACATTTGTCTATGTTAAGGGTCAGTGGCCATTCCCTGCACCAAGTGCCTATCCGCTGCAGATCTTCCTGCATTTCGGTGCAATTTTCTAGTGCTGCAACTTCTCTGTATACTACAGCATCATCCGCGAAAAGCCGCATGGAACGTCCGACATTATCTACTAGGTCATATATATATATTGTTAAAAGCAATGGTCCCATAACACTCCCCTGCGGCACGCCAGAGGTTACTTTAACGTCTGTAGACGTCTCTCCATTGAGAACAACATGCTGTGTTCTGTTTGATAAAAACTCTTCAATCCAGCCACACAGCTGGTCTGATATTCCGTAGGCTCTTACTTTGTTTATCAGGCGACAGTGCGGAACTGTATCGAACGCCTTCCGGAAGTCAAGGAAAATGGCATCTTCCTGGGAGCCTGTATCTAATATTTTCTGGGTCTCATGAACAAATAAAGCGAGTTGGGTCTCACATGATCGCTGTTTCCGGAATCCATGTTAATCCCTACAGAGTAGATTCTAGGTTTCCAGAAACGACATGATACTCGAGCAAAAAAAAAAAAAATAAAAAATAAAAAATAAAAATAAAAATAAATCAGCTGATAGAGAACTAAAACATATGACACTTTAATCAACTGTTAACTCAATAATTCTTGTTTCTTAACACCGGCGAAATATTTTGCTACTTGCTACATATCCAACGAAAGCCATAGAAGTCATTGTCCGGAGGTACTGTGAATGTAAACACACCCTTGCTACAATCGGTAATTAACTCCGTGAAGAGTCTCAGCGGTAAAAATGTACATACTCAGATACTGCCATCAAAACTTCAAACATCGATTTCTGAGACGATGTATCTCCCGTCAACGTTGAATTTTCCCAATAATTTTATCTTAGAACTCTTCCATTTGGTCCGTGTTTGCATAGAAAAACAGTAATACTAGCATCAAGGCGGACTCAACTTCTAACATTGAATTTTCCCATAAGATAAATGCGTTTGATAACTGTTACTTCACATTCAGTGCTCACATCAATTTTCATGTTCAGAAACACAGAACACACTGCAGCAAGCGAGCATCATGTAGCGGAGCATGATTTTATCGCTTTCTGCTTTCTCATCTACTCCAGCGTCCGTGAACTGAGCAAGACTAGCGTGACGAGAAAGCTCATCTGTGTTCAAGGTCTGAGACGTAGTCGGGCAGTACTTAGAATTATGGCATCACTCAGCACAAGTTAGAAACAGAGGACGGCGTAGCAATGTAAGAGTACTAGTACAGTGTTCCAAAAACTGTACAGTAACAATCACTTCAGAGACTGTAGTGGACTGCATGCTTCAGTGTGGCCATATTCACGCAGGAAGCAGCGAGTTTGTTTGATTGGACTCTCACTTTATAACGAATGACTGGTTTTAATTATGAGGTTACATGTTTCTGTGAATTCGTGATGAACATTACGTCGACTTATAGCAAATATTAAAAATATAACTTTTTGCAATGGATAAATTCCACGACTTAAAAAAAACACTTGCATCGCGCTGTAGCAAGCAGTATTTTAAAATGACGAAACGAACCGTCGATAGGAAGGTCTCGGAGAAGAAGCAAGGACACAGGTATGAAAATTATCTGGGGAGGAAAGAAAATTATCATCTTTAAGGAATAGCCACAAAATTCCTCTCAACGAAGGAATGCTCTGAAAACATACTTCAGGATATTCGGACCGTTATTTGAGTCTCAGCGTTCGACCATATGCAATAAAGAGCCCTCGATAATCAGTTGTTGACTTCTCCACGCTCACGATGACGTATCATTTGTCAGCAGACCAAGAAAACAACAACTGCAGGCGCTGCAACGAGAGGTATGTCGACTGGATGCTTTTGCAATGGATTTTACGCAACCTGGTTGCCCCTCACAAATATCCGGACTAGTTCGAATTGCAGTGTGTATGGCAAAAAAAAAAAAAAATTCTTGGGGCCAGCTTCAACTGAATCGTTGGCTAAGCTACGTTCCTACCATAATTACAGTTAACTGTCCAACGGATGAAAATATCTTGCTGAGATTCGGTTACAATGCTGTACTTTTCACGTCCTCTGTATTTCTTCTGTTAGCTAGTAGTCACTCTCCTTCGACAGTCTAACTACGGATTTAGATTCTTTTTATATTTTCAGAAAAGAGATGATTCTCTGCCGATATGTGACAAAAAGCAAGGTATCCTGAAAGATGATGAGGTCTTCAGTCCGAAGACTGATTTGATGCAGCTCTCCATGCTGATCTACAGGATGGTCCATTGATCGTGACCGGGCCAAATATCTCACGAAATAAGCGTCAAACGAAAAAACTACAAAGAACGAAACTTGTGTAGCCTGAAGGGGGAAACCAGATGGCGCTATGGTTGTCCCGCTAGATGGCGCAGCCATAGGTCAAACAGATATCAACTGCGTTTTTTTTTAAATAGGAACCCCCATTTTTTATTACATATTTGTGTAGTACGTAAAGATATATGTATGTTTTAGTTGGACCACTTTTTTCGCTTTGTGATAGATGGCACTGTAATAGTCACAAACATATGGCTCACAATTTTAGAAGAACAGTTGGTAACAGGTAGGTTTTTAAAATTAAAATACAGAACGTAGGTATGTTTGAACATTTTATTTCGGTTGTTCCAATCTGATACATGTACCTTTGTGGACTTATCATTTCTGAGAACGCATGCTGTTACAGCGTGATTACCTGTAAATACCACATTAATGCAATAAATGCTCAAAATGATGTCCGTCAACCTCAATGCATTTGGCAATTCGTGTTCCCGCGCAGTTTGTCTGCTACTGATGTGCGGAATAGCCGCGACAGCAGCTAAACACCTACTTGGGCATCATCATTTGTTGCAGGTCTTGCTTAAATAACATAACTATCCGACGAACGATCCGGACACTTAGATGATGTCGTCCAGGATACCGAGCAGCATACTTAGCAGACGCCCGTTGGGCATTTTGATCACAATAGCCATACATCAACACGATATCGACCTTTTTCGCAATTGGTAAGCGGTCCATTTTAACACGGGTAATGTCTCACGGAGCAAATACCGTCCGCAGTGGCGGAATGTTACGTGATACCACGTACTTATACGTTTGTGACTATTACAGCGCCATCTATCACAAAGCGAAAAAACTGGTCCAACTAAAACATTAATATTTCTTTACGTACTACACGAATATGTAATAAAAATGATAGTTCCTATTTAAAAAAACGCAGTTGATATCCGTTTGACCTATGGCAGCGCCATCTAGCCGGTCAACCATAGCGCCATCTTGTTTTCCCCTTCAAGATAGACGAGTTTCTTTCTTTGTAGTTTTTTCGTTTGATGCTTATTTCGTGAGATATATATGGCCCGGTCACGTTCAATGGACCACCCTGTATATACTTCGCAAGCGTATCTTCATCTCTGTGTACCTGCCACGACCTAGAGAGTGGTTGTATTTAAACTTTCGCTACTTGAGACAGTGTAGACGGAAAACTATTTTCTGTACGGGTACCCAAATTTATGGGAATGATGTTCGGACTGTGCGCTGCAGGATTTGCGTTGTTAGTAGCGTTAGTGTCATGACGTGCCATTAAGCACCGGTACTGGTACGGTGACGAAGGGTTGAAACACAAGCATCAGTGTGCATTACAGCTGCAGGCAGTCAACATGAGGGTGGGCAGGGCTTTATTCGTAAAGCTGTTTTATCACGGCAACAGTAATAGTGCTACTGCTCTTCGCGAGTATCGAAGCGAATACGGAGAGGTGCTCTTGCCGCACCGGGATTGAAGAACATGATTTTAAATTCGAATTAACTGGCTATTTGGTGATTGCTCCTGGAAGAGGCCAAGCGCACCACAATTAGTTGGAGAAGTTACTGCTGCCATGGCTGAGAATGCAGGACGCAATGTGCGATCCTCAAGCAGTGCACAAGCTGTCACGGCAGCTGACCATTCCATGGTCCACAGTCCGAGAACTGCTGCGAACAGTTGTGAAATGATATCAATACAAACTTCACATTACTCACCAACGTTCTCCAAGCGGCGCATACATTCGAGTAAACCTGGAACGTAAACACGGTACGCAATTAACAAATGTTACCTTCTCATGTGGAAATTTATATGTATTTCTTTCAATGGTTTATTCGTTATTTCTCCTCCGTGTATCCTTACAAATGTTTCCCAAAGTTCCAGTATCCTATGATCGCTCTTTTTTCATGGGAGTCCTCTGAAGTAGCGAAAGTTTAATTATAACCACTCTGTACATCCATCTCAACCTGGTAACCTGGTTGCTGTACTGAAGCCTTGGCCTCCCGCTACAGTTTTTACCTCCCCGCCCCAGTAATCACACACACGCTTTCTTTCATTACAAAACTGACAATTCCTTTATGCCTGAGGATGTGTCCTTGTAACCGATCCCCTCTTTTAGTCAATTTGTTCCATAAATTTCTCTTTTTCTCAGTTCGATTCAGTACCTTTTTATTTGTTATTCAGTCTACCCATTTAATCTTCATAATGCTTCTATAGCACAGCATTTCAAAAACATCTGTTCTCCCCTTGTCCGAACTGCTGATCGTCTACGTTTCAGTTCCGTACAAGGCTACACTCCAAACTGCTTTCTGTACAGGTTTTAAATAACCTTTCGTTCCCTATGTTTTATTCCTGCTACCTGCAGAATTTCAAAGAGCTAGTCCATCTATAACATTAAGTCAGATTTCAGTTTTATTTATGTTTACACACAGCTTGCGGCTTGTAAACTGCTCAAAAAAGTTTCGCCCCACCCGCATAACATTTACAGTTTCTGTTTTTATTTTACTGGAACCTCTTTATAAATACTTTTGACCACAGGGGATCTCAACCTGTCTAATGGTGACCATTTCTGAGTGCAGTTGAGTAGAGCGCATTGTGTCTCCAGTGGTACTACAGCTTCTGCGCGCTGTCCTGTCAGACAGAACACTTCGAACGGCAATTTCAAGCTTAGATGGTGTACTCATTACTACCTGAATGCAAGAAGAATTCGCCGTCAAGGGAAGCTGCCGTCCGAATTGACATACAACACAGTAATGTCATTCGAAGATCCAGCCGCTATCGTGAGACAGAGATTGAGGATCTGCCTGCGTTCAAGGGGACCATCTTATGGCCACTACCAAGGAATAACGGCTGCTAGCTACCCCGGATGAGATGTAACAGACCGCGCGCTGCCTTCTGTAGGCAGTTGGGATAGCTGTGTCCACTTACACAGTACGCAGCCATCTGCACCCTCTACCATCGTGGTGAGCGAAGAAGGCGGACAAGCGACTACCTCGAATTCAACCTAGACAAATAGCGATGTCTTCTCTTAATCGACGACTGCAGCATTTGTCTGTTGCCTGATGGGCGTCGTACAAAAGTGTGGAGGCGGCCAGGCATTAACGCATGCCTCAGGCATGCAGTCCCACAATCTCAGCCATGAGGAGGCTTAATCATGTTTTGGGCCAGTGTATCACACGCAGATGCTCGGCGCCACTGATCGGTACCGAGGGTAATCTGCGGGCTGTGCAGTATCAGGGCAGGGTAGTCCAGCCCTACAGTGAACTCTTTGGTAACGGACCCATGTTTCAAGACGATATTGCACGAGCACACCGTGCCCACACCGTAAAGACTGTCCTCTGCAGGGTCAACCATATGGAATGGCCTGCTGTTTCTGCTGGCGCTCGTCTGACATAGCATACTTGGGGTCAATTCAAACTGGCAGTGCGTTCAGGTTTCACCAGCAAGATCTCGACTATCATATGGAAATCACGTCACGCAAGCATGCCATAATGTACGCAACTGCACATTACACACCATTAGGTTTTGATTCCACAAACGTGAAAACATATGTACTTTGGAACAGCCTGTTTATATTTTGCTTATGCTTTTGCTTTTATTTCACGATAAAGTCAATTTTCTTTAGTGCCGTAATTTTTTTCCGTTCCCTGTTGCCTTGCATCTATGTCCACACCCGTCAGCAAATATGCAGGTCGTGTAAGATCATTTTGTTGTTTTACTTTGTCGCTCCTGGACCGAAACGGCTACAACCAAAACCTTGGTACCACGTTGCTAATGAAACCTCCGTCCATTTTCATTACGAGTGTTGAAAATGTATATTTTGAGTTCCTTCTGTGTTTTCGTCTTGAAACGATTGTTTTATCTCAGTACTCATCTTTAAGTTTACTGTTCGCAAAGTATCATAATTTTAATGAACCTAATCCTTATGGCTTGAGACCGTATTTTGACATTAACAACTTTCAGAGAAGGTTACAGTACTACCTCATTTATAACTGAATAACGTAACGACATAAAGCAGTTACTATTAAGTCAGAATTGAGTACTACTATATAACGAACATCAGTATAAAAGATGGGATGTGGTAACTAACGCAACACAAATATCTAGATTCAAGTTAGAATTTTCTGCTTGTGAGTAGTTTGGAATATTCACCGGAGCCAGATATGAGAACAATTAAGGTTACACCTTAATTTCTAAATAGAAGATTAATGAATTAAACTCAAGGAAACAACTAGCAGCCGATTTTTGTCGCATGACGTACAAGGAAGCTTGCAAGCATAGCAATAACCGATCAAAGCTCCAAGTTGCGCTGTTTGGTAGAGTATGGGTCCTAGATATTACTAAATGTGGTAGAGCACTGAAAGCGTTTGGTGGGGGAAGGGGCTGATAGTGTAAAACTATATCACTTGTGATAAACTCGTTCTTGATACAGTGATGGAGAATTAGCAAGGCCAAGTGAAACAGACTGGTTGTAAATGTGCCTTCCGTAACTAAGACTCGCAAAAGGCGGCCTTTAGAACAGAACACCGCCGGTTTATGTACCCCTGTACGACTACAGCAAAGAGCGTTTTTAAACGGCTACAGCAGTTATGGATGGGTTCAATGACAGTGGCAGTTCCGTTAGTCTCTAGAAATTAATTTTAAGCATGCACTGATTTAAAGAAGACCAGTAAAATGGTACCATCCAACTAATATCATTGGAGCTGTCGCTGCGTTGCTCTTTATTGATGGACCCACAAGGTTGTACGTGTTCCAGCTTGGGGCATAGTCAGAGAAGGCACATTAGTTAGTCTCTTTGAGACGTCATATTTAATGGATGGTTGATGAGCAAGGAAACGAAATTACTTTACAAGAAGATAGTATCTATCCACACAGGACTCCAGCAGATTGTCAGCATTTGACGAATTTGAAAGCTGTAGTAGTCTGTGTAGCCCCAAGACTTCAATTCTATTGAGTACTTGTGTGGTGTGTCCATTAGACATCAAACTGCGCTCATACACTCTCAAGAACACTGCTAGAATGGCGATCTGCTTCCTGAATATAGGATACGTCAACTGAGATAGTTCATAGTCTTACTAACTGCATAAGCTTCGTTGTAAAACTTGCCGATGTGTTCACTGTGATCATAAGGTTGATCAAACAAAGATTGTAACCAGTCCGATTTACGGCCAGTCAAATGAAAATGAGACCGATAGAAAAATTAAGTGAACTGTTTATTATTTCAAAATTAATAGTCATAACTGTTAATACTTTTATTCCACTGTGAGACAAAATGGTCAATGTCTTCATGGAAAAATATTTGCGGCTGTCTACGGAACCAAGATTGTACCCAGGCATGCATTCTTTGTCCGAAGCAAATGGACGACCACGATTGGCCTTCAGAACTTCAAATATATGGAAATAGCATGGGAAGAGATCGGGACAGTATAAAGGATGTGTAAGAGCTTCCTAGTGAAACTTCCGCTGCGTATTCGAAACGACTTTGAGAACATATCGGCGAATATTTTGCTGGCAGGTTGTTTGGACTACGCAGCAGAAGTTTCGCTGGGAAGCCCTTACACATCCTCCGAATAGTCCCGATCTCTGCCCATGCGATTTCCGTGTATTTGTCGCCCTGAAGAAAGACATTCGAGGCCGTCTATTTGGTTCGGACGAAGATGTGCACGCCTGGATACATAGTTCCACAGGCAACAGCAAACATTTTTCCACAAAGACATTGACCGTCTTGCTGCATAAATGTGTTAACAGCTATGGTGATTACTTTTGGAGTAATAAACGCTTTACTTACTATTTTTTCACCTGTCTCATTTTCAGTTGACTGCCCATCATAGTTTCTTTTTAAATCGCAGGAAGATAAGAGCATACAACCTCCAATAGAAATATGCCAAATAAAGGTCCACCCTGTTGAAAACGTTGTACGAATAGATAACTCTTTACTTTAACAAGGCTATATGCTTATAACTTCAGGTGTGGAACGTGGGAAGTTTTACAAATGTGTTTATAGGGTCCTCAATTTCCGTAACATAAATGGTATATCATCACCAAACATTCATAAAACCGGATTACACTAAACATAAGAAACAAACACTTAAAACATAATTATTTTTATTTTAGACTATTAAAACTATGGACGAGCAAGGGGAAAGGAAGAGTTAGGCTTGCGAAAACATGGAAAAAAGGTTACATGTCAAAAACAGCGGATGCGCGTTATGTACAAAACAGAATTCAAAGCAGAAAGAAACGGAGATAAAATGTGCCATACTTCATATGTTGCCCATTCTGAAAATTGCCGTATTTACCTACATACATGTTATAGGTAGAAAACTGTTCTGGCTGGCTCCTTCATACCAAGGCAAGACTGCGGAAATAAAACCATCAAAGGTTTGAGTCCCTCCACTTACAAACGTGTGAAACTTCTTATATGTCAGCTTCATACTATTATTAAGGAACGGCTGTAATAACTCATGGGCATTTTAATAGACAGCATAACCGCCTCGGCCGGGGCCCAGTTTGAATAACATGAGAACTAATTGTGCTAATAGGAAGGAAGTAAGTGAAACATCTGTGTGATGTTCCGTTTTGTAACAATGCACATCGCCGAGCTCGTACAGATGTGTGTGGTGTATGAGGTTGGGGAGGTTTTCCAGTACCTTGTGGAAGCGGCAGCTAGCTGGAAGTTCCCCGCATGTAGTTACATATAAATGCTATCAGTCATGTCAAACAGCGATCGTAAGAATGTAATAGGAATAACAGAAAGAGATTACAAGCGTCCAGTGCAAGGGTCGGAGTAACGACATTTTGGGACAACGAAGCTGCCAGGACACCATCACGATCTCGTTACAGCTAATTTTTCACATGAAATTAGATAGGGTACATTTTTTTTAGAGAAAACCATGCACGTTACTTTGATAGTTGCCGGACTTTCCTAAATCCTGATCAATGAACTGGGGTAAGTACAAACCGTGTTTTCCAAGTATTGTTTTTAGATGCGGCAGCGCTGTGGCTAAGAAGCCGCATCTATTAGCTACCCACAGATGCCAAAACAGAAGCATTCGTCCGTGTTCACACTTTTTTGTGTTTACTTAAAATGCCAAAATTAAACATTCTCTTCATGTGAGAAATACGCGCAGTTATTCGTTTTTTGAGTGCAATAGTCGTTAAATCTGTCGAAAATCAGAGAGATTAATAAAGTTTATGGAGGAAGACTGTGAGAGATGAAATGATAGGAAAATGGGTTACAGCTTTTAAAGATGGCCGTACTAATGTTCATGACGAGGAGGAAAGTGGGTGACCATCATACAGCAGTGAAGATTTTGTGCAGAATGGTGTTGCAGGAGTTAAAGGATTTCACGAATTCGTCCATGTATAATCAGTTTCCTCAAGCATCAAGGAGTGTTCATTTAGCCAGTCCGTACCACGACAACGTTGATACCGTCAAAGTGGCCAATCAGATGTTCGTTATGACATGTGGTTTAATATCGATGGAAATAGTGTTGAAAAGTAGATTAAGGTATAGGCTTTCACGTATTAATAAAATTGTTTTAAGAATGCACTAACGTTTGCGGAATATGAGAACGGTACTTAATTATTTTAAAAAACACCTTGTAATATCAAACTAACAGAAGAAACACGTCTGGAGCAAAAACCGATAATTTCCGAACATGTAGACAGCCCATCAGGTCTGTTGCTTTACGAATTCGTAGTTACCTGAAATACATGAAATGATGACGCGTACGCCACCGCTGCTGCGCAGCCAGTGGGTCTGACTGCCAAGAGGGAGCCGGCGTACAGTTCCTAATACAGTCAAGAATTTTTCCTCATTGAGAGTACTGGAACGAGATGCACTCCACGTAGTGTGGCCAATTGAGGACTACTAGAATGAAAAGTAGTTGCCACGAGGTCTGGGAAAGGCTGGGAGAGAAATGTTCTTACACCATGACCCTGCACACCGCATCCAACTGATACCGTAACACCTAGGCCCGGTCAGCATAGCGTGGTCCTCTGAGCCTTTCTATATGGAATATGAGAGGTCTGGAAACAAACCTTTGAGGTGCCGTCTAAATTTATAAGGTGCATTCAGAAAGAACAGAGACGGAGGCTGTGAAACGGAAACCACTGAACGGATGACAATGCGGTTGCCTACGGAACAAGGTGTGTTTCGTTTAAGAGCGCTGAGGACCTCAACTTGCCAGTAGAGGGAGATGGGCGCACACTCGCGTGAAGAAGATAGTCCGCCGCTCGTGGTCTCGCGGTAGCGTTCTCGCTTCCCGAGCACGGGGTCCCGGGTTCGATTCCCGGCGGGGTCAGGGATTTTCACCTGCCTCGAGATGACTGGGTGTTTGTGTTGTCCTCATCATTTCATCATCATCCAGGAAAGTGGCGAAATTGGACTGAGCAAAAGATCGGGTAATTGTACGGGCGCTGATAACCACGCAGTTGAGCGCCCCACAAACCAAACATCATCATCATCACTCGCGTGAAGATAGAGCGAGCACGTGAACGCGTCGACTGTCCATTGCACTGAGTCGTGCTGAAAACAGAGAAATGGAGGCTTCAAAAGAACAAAGGTATGTAGTTTTCTGACAGCGGAAGGAGTGCGGGGAACGAAATTTATCAGAGAATGGCTCTAGTGTCCGTTGCGAGGGCCGGCTGGAGTGGCCGAGCGGTTCTAGGCGCTTGCACTTGCTTCTGTCTCAGATACGTAGAATACGTACGTGATATGCCATTTTGTTCCTGAGTCACGTCGTCTCGCATGATATGAGTATGTTCGCTTTGTAAATTCTCAATGTAATTTACAACGCGGACCGACGAAAATAATATGTCATCATTACGACTGAAGGGGTCCATAATCTGAAAATCTGCCGCCGTGGCATCACCTCACTTCCCCTCGGTAATTAAGTAAACAGGATAATTTTGGTTGCGCCTACTATCCCGTATCATTAGACTATGACATCTGTTAATTGCGTGTGTGCGAGGAACGTAAACAAGATTGAAACTGCATAGCTATCTATCAATTTTTTGGGGGAGCGAACGCTATCTTTACTGCTAATTTATCTTTCTTTTTAATTTGAGCCGGCCGGGGTGGCCTAGCGGTGCTAGGCGCTACAGTCTGGAACCGCGTGACCGCTACGGTCGCAGGTTCAAATTCTGCCTCGGGCATGAATGTGTGTGATGTCCTTAGGTTAGTTAGGTTTAAGTAGTTCTAAGTTCTACGGGACTGATGACCTCAGATGTTAAGTCCCATAGTGCTCAGAGCCATTTGAACCATTTGAATCCGTTGCGAGGGTCAAGGCGTGGTACAAGCGATTCAAGGAAGGACGGATGCTGGCAGATCGCCACACCGCATTACCGATACCATTGTCCGGCAGGTGGATGCCTTAGTTATTGAAGACCGACGAATTACGGTGACAGCCACTGTCGCAGAGGTCGGACTTAGCGTCAGAGCTGCTACGGATATGCAGTACTTTCCGTACATTCTTCGATACAATTTCGTTCCTCGCACTCCTTTCGCTGGAAAGACAGGCACAACACCCTTTTGCTCTTCTTTTGAAGAGGCCGTATTACCGTTGTCAGCTCGATGGAGTGCAGTGGACGGTCGACGAGTGCACATGATCGTTCTATCGTCACGTGGATCTGCCCCCACGTCCCTCTAGCGACGAATTTCGGGCCTAAGCGCTCTCATCACACCTTCCATCGTAAACATTGGGATTACGATCCCTTCAGAAATTTTCATTTTTGTGGTGGTACGTACTGTAAGACCTTCGGTACACACACAATCAGATTCTTTGACTTGTCGCTCTAACGAAGTAGGCGAGTGTCAGCAATATGTCTCGTGGTCTTATCGTGGTGTGTTTATCTTCTGCCGTCAGGTCAGGCGATAGAAATGCCACTTGCACGATTAGAGTAGCAGATTGACGGTGACCAACTTTAAACGGAACTCGATTAATTTTCACACACATCTATTAAAATACTAAAAAGCATAGACATTACTTGAATCACTTGATTCTGGATGCTGTTTACAATTGACAATCTGAAGTTCCTTTGGTCTTGGTATGTTAATCTTATTCTCACATATCTCTGATACTTGACAAAGTGTCTATTCATTTATCTTCATGGCTATGTACAGGAATATGGTAATCTTATTAGGCTCAGACTGAAACTAGACTATAGACTAATGCAGACTAATGCAGACTGGTACAGACAAATGCAGACTGAGTAATCGGACGTCTGTACACTCGTTATAATACCTCGCGCGTTCAGGTATCACTGCGCGAGTGTGATCCGCGAGGAGAAAAGGTTCTACGTTAGCAGCAATCTCATTGGCTGCGTTACATATTAATACGCGGATCGGTGGAAGCAGAACTTGGTCCGTCTCTAAGGCAGCGCCATTTCGTAGTGCGCAGACGGACGAGCCCTGCGCCTGCGCTGTTGTGCTTAGCGGGGCGCGCTCTTGTGGGAAAATGTGTGAGCGCTGACTAAGCGGAACTATGTACACAACAATTTTCCATGCCCCGGTTCGTTTCTTTTTGAATACACCTTATAACAATAGTGAGGAGTTATCTGAGAAAAAGATATGAACGCTTTTAGGCTGATCGATCTTGTAGTGGAGCTTAACCTTCTATAAGACACGGGATGCGGAATTGTTGACACATCGGATGGATGGGTTGAGGAGAAGGTGAGGAGGCGGAGCTTCGCTGCGCCGGTACTCACGTGAGGAGCCCCTGCGGGCTGGGCTCGGCGGCCTGGTACCAGGAGTACTGCGCCATGTAGTGCGGGTGGTGGTGGCCGGGGTGGTGCGCGGGGTGCGGCGCGGGGGCGGGCGCGGGCGCGGGGTGCGGTGCGGGGGCGGCGCTGGGCTTCATGTCCCACGCCACGACCGGCGGCGACCCCGACAGCCCGTGCGGCCCGCCCTGCGGGCTCATATCGCTCACCGGCGTCGACGACGGCGTGGGCGTCTGCGCCACGTGGCCCAGGTAGCTGGCCGGCGCGCCGGGCCCGCCGCCCGCGCTCGGGCTGTGCTGGCTGCCCGACGACGAGCCGCCGCCGCCTGCAACAGCCGACACACCTCAGCATGTCTGCACCTACTCTGCGAGGGTCCACCTCAGCTGCTACACGTACTGGCTCCAGTATTACTTTGAAGAAAAGGGGGATATGTAGCAGATACTGGGGAAGACGGAAGTAATTGCCACAGACCGAAAGAGCTGAATCCCAATATAGCTGAATGACATTATAGACAAAGGAAGATCGCGTCATTGTGTTGATCGGAGAGAATGAAGTAACAAATGTTGGAACACGTGAGGCAATACTGACCCTACGACTTACCTTAGAAAATAGATTGGGGAAAGGAAAACCTACGTTTCTAGCATTTGTAGACTTAGAGAAAGCTTTTGACAATGTTGACTCGAATACTCTCTTTCAAATTCGAAAGGTGGCAGGGGCAGGGAGCGAAAGGCTATTTACAAGTTGTACAGAAAGCAGATGGCAGTTATAAGAGTCGAGGGGCATGAAAGGGAAGCAGTGGTTGGGAAGGGAGTGAGACAGGGTTGTAGCCTCTCCCCGATGTTATTCAATCTGTACATTGAGCAAGCAGTAAAACAAGCAAAAGAAAATTCGGGGTGGGTATTAAAATTCATGGAGAAGAAATAAAAACTTTGATGTTCGCCGATGACATTGAAATTCTATCAGAGACAGCAAAAGGACTTGGAAGAGCAGTTGAACGGAACGGACAGTGTCTTGAAAGGAGGATATAAGATGAATATCAACAAAAGCAAAACGAGGATAATGGAATGTAGTTGAATTAAGTCGGGTGATGATGAGGGAATTAGATTAGGAAATGAGACACTTAAAGTAGTAAAGGCGTTTTGCTATTTGGGAAGCAAAATAACTGATTATGGTCGAAGTAGAGAGGATATAAAATGTAGACTGGCAATGGCAAGGAAAGCGTTTCTGAAGAAGAGAAATTTGTTAACATCGAGTATAGATTTAAATGTCAGGAAGTCGTTTCTGAAAGTATTTGTATGGAGTGTAGCCATGTATGGAAGTGAAACATGGACGATAAGTAGTTTGGACAAGAAGAGAATAGAAACTTTCGAAATGAGTTGCTACAGAAGAATGCTGAAGATTAGATGGGTAGATCACATAACTAATGAGGAGGTACTGAATAGAATTGGGGAGGAGAGGAGTTTGTGGCACAAGAAGAAGGGACCGGTTGGTAGGACATGTTCTGAAGCATCAAGGGATCATAAATTTATCATTGGCGGGCAGCGTGGAGGGTAAAAATCGTAAAGGGAGACCAAGAGATGAATACACTTAGCAGATACAGAAGGATGTGGGTTGCCGTAGGTACTGGGAAATGATGACGCTTGCACAGGATAGAGTAGTATGGAGAGCTGCATCAAACCAGTCTCAGTACTGAAGACCACAACAACAACAACAACAACACTGGCTACTAGCGAGTTTACCTTGAACCAATTGTCGTGATATCTCAAAAGCTTTCCCCCATTCACTAAAAAACTAATAAGAGTCTCCCCTCCTCTCGTAGCTCAACCCTGTGTAGACTCTGTCAATCGTGTGCGCATGAGACACATTCCACATCAGTCCAAAATGCTTGGAGACTAGATCAATAATAAATAGATAAAAGCTAAGATGGTGGTTTTAATGCTTCAGGTGTTGTATATAGATTCCAACTATTTGAGTTCAATGCAGAGAACGTTCACACAACCAAGTTAAAACTGTCATTGCGTCTTAGCGATGATGTTCAACTCGAGTCTCGCAATTCCATCTTCGGCAGTCTTGGCAATCCATCAGAGATCCATTCTGCGCTTTTTCGTTTTGTGGTATGTTCGTTCCGATAACACCAGGTCTCGTCACCCGTGATAATTTTTTTTTCAGAAAAGAACTGTTCGCATTTTGCATTACAATCGAGTCACGGCAGGCGTCCAGGCGTCGTTATTTTTGTTCGTGGATAAAGGTGTGCGGGATAAACCATGCACACACGTTTTTCTTCTTCCAAACATCCTGGAGAATGCCTTGAAAACTTTATTTAGAGATGTTTCTCCACTGCAATTTGTGACACAACAATATTGACACACTATGGCCTAACATCAACTACTTAATACTGCCTGCTCCCAATTGACTGGTGGATTGCACATCTGTTGTTTACAGTCGTTAGTTCAAGTCGCCACCGTAGTTAGTGTGCTGACGCGACGACTCTTATACTCCAGGAATAAAATCGATCTCGGAACGTTTTCGAGGGACAATGTATCTGGAGTTCAGGACGACCTAATGATAACTGCTTTATCTAGCCTAGAGGGCACTTCTCCCCACTCATGGAACAACCCAACTGGCTGGACATGCCAACTACATGATCGGCCGATAAGCACAATTGAAACAGGCCTGACGGGCTCCCGATCTCGTCTGTCTTAATTTATTACACAGGTTGCTAGAAAGCCACACTAATGAACGTCGTTTCCCTTATAGCCTGCTGAAAAAGTACTAAATACCGTGTTATATATGCCTCATAGCCCACTAAAATCAAGGGGAACAGTCACATGACACTGTTGATTGAATGATCCTGAACCGCGTAAGCGGCAACAGTTTTATTCGTCCGGGTAAAATGATTTCTTTTCACTCGGGGTATGAGAATTATATCTGTTGAGTATGGCTACGTGTGTAATGTGATGCCATTGTTCGCTTGTGCGATGAAGGAATGTATATGATGCCGGCACATAGCCTATTCCTTTTTAATAGAAGCAAAGGCGTCTCAACATCCCTGATGGACCGGTCATTATCAACATTATCACGTGCCCTCATTTCTTGAGACATGTCGGGGATGTTTAGAATTTAACTGAAGAAATTGGAACAAAGTCTGGTGATCATGTAGTGGGACGTATATGCCCCAGAAAACATAATAGAAATTAGAAAATATTGGTGTGTGGTATGCCAAAGCCATCTTCAAATGTTATGTTGAAAAAGTTGTTAGGAAATGAATGTGTTTTGTTACTGATTTGTTGTACTGTTTTACATAATTTCATCCTGATGAAATCATTCTAAAACTAACAATGTAAGCCTGAAATTCCTAGGTTCACATCAAAATAGTGACCCAGTTAGGTTCGTGGGACTCATGTGTCCCACTTCACTGATTTTAAAAATAGGTCAGCTCAAAATTTTTTTGATATTGAAAGTGTATTATTTATCACAATGGAATTTTCGCGATGGAAGGGTTAATGTAGCAAAATTCCTCCGCTTCGTCTAGTCATAGAGTACTCAATTTCGGCGTTTCGTGAAATGTTGTTGTGGTCTTCAGTCCTGAGACTGGTTTGATGCAGCTCTCCATGCTACTCTATCCTGTGCAACCTTCTCCATCACCAAGTACCTACGGCAACCCACATCCTTCTGTATCTGTTTAATGTATTCACCTCTTGGTCTCCCTCTACGATTTTTACCCTCCACGCTGCCCTCCAATACTAAATTGGTGATCCCTTGATGTCTCATGTCCTACCAAGCGATCCCTTCTTCTAGTCAAGTTGAGCCACAAATTTCTCTTCTCCCCAATTCTGTTCAATACCTCCTCATTAGTTATGTGATCTACCCATCTAATCTTCAGCAGTCTTCTGTAGCACCACATTTCAAAAGCTTCTATTCTCTTCTTGTCCAAACTATTTATCGTCCATGTTTCACTTCCATACATGGCTACACTCCATACAAATACTTTCAGAAACGACTTCCTGACACCTAAATCTATACTCGATGTTAACAAATTTCCTTTCTTCAGAAACGCTTTCCTTGCCATTGCCAGTCTACATTTTATATCCTCTCTACTTCGACCATCATCAGTTATTTTGCTCCCCAAATAGCAAAACTCCTTTACTACTTTAAGTGTCTCATTTCCTAATCTAATTCCCTCAGCATCACCCGACTTCATTCGACTGCATTCCATGATCCTCATTTTGCTTTTGTTGATGTTCATCTTACACCCTCCTTTCAAGACACCGTCCGTTCCGTTCGACTGCTCTTCCTAGTCCTTTGCTGTCTCTGACAGAATTACAATGTCATCGGCGAACCTCAAAGTTTTTATTTCTTCTCCATGGATTTTAATACCTACTCCAAATTTTTCTTTTGTTTCCTTCACTGCTGGCTAAATATACAGATTGAATAACATCGGGGAGAGGCTACAACCCTGTCTCACTCCCTTCACAACCACTGCTTCCCTTTCGTGTCCCTCGACTCTTATAACTGCCGTCTGGTTTCTGTACAAACTGTAAATAGCCTTCATCCCCTGTATTTTACCCCTGCCACCTTCAGAATTTGAAAGAGAGTATTCCAGTCAACCATTGTCAAAAGCTTTCTCTAAGTCTACAAATGCTAGAAACGTAGGTAGCGTTCTATTTCAGATAACAGTTCATCCTGGATAAGTACATCATCTACGAAAAGTGTGAGGTTGTTGCAAATATGGTACAGCAGGCCATTGATGTACAGTACGATATTGCAGTGCCTCTGTTATTCGAAGGAACATTTAATCGTAATTTGGAATAACACAGGCACTACAATATCGTATTTATCCGCCGGCAAGGGATTTTCAAGTAAAATATCTCCCCTGTACAGGAATATGGATAATTGACATACGAGTACAGAACGCAGTCACACGGCTGAAGACATATGGAAGCTTTGGTGTGGCCAGGGATCATACTCGGATAGCCTAGTGGTAAAGGCGACCTTGAGAGGTGGCATGAGCCCCCTCTCATATTTCTACCTTACTCTGAGTAATTCGATTTTCCTCTCTAATTGAATGTGGTGAAAAGTTGCTATTCCTTCACACGCGGACTTCCCACATAGCGTCTCTCGTCACCCGGGTGGTCTGGTGACAGGCGAGTTCTGCTGAGCTTGAAAGAGTTAAGCCGACAGGTGTGAGGGAGTCGAGTGGATGCTTTCCAGACGCCGACATTGTCATAAGAGCGGGAGCGACACGCCCAGAGGGGCCAGAAGGGGCAGCTGGGCTATAGATTCCGTTACTTCGCAGAAACTTAGTGAAAACCTTTTTTTGGCGGGCTACCAGCGAGGCGTGGGAATGACTTGTGTTCCCAGGCAGTCTTGGTGGGTAAATTCCCACGTTTTCTGCAAAATCGTAACTGTGATTGGCTTGCTCATGGCATAGCTCCGTGACGTAGCAAAATCGGCGCAGAAATTGGCGCCAAGAATCTCCATTGGTGGAATGGTAGTGCTTCGGCAATAGAGTGGAATTTTCCGCCGGTTATCGAGTTGCTGATTGGAACGTTTAACCACGGCCACTGTCGTGGGGGCGGGAATGTTCTGAGTTCGGTATGTACGGGTGCCCTAGAGAGAGTCGGCTCTCGCCTTTCGGTCGGAGTAGGTTACAAGACTGAGCTCTCGCTGCTCTGGACAGCCTGCCTTCCGTTGGCTGTCTAATATACTATTATTTGATTGTAACTGTTTGACGAAGTTGCTGAAGTTTGGACTTCAACGTAACTTTCCGAGTACAGTTGGCAATTGAGCGTTCTGCGTACAAGCGGCCTATGTTGTCTGTCTTGATCAGTTTTGTCTAAAGTTGACTGTATCGGAGTTACTGTGTGACTTCGCTTGTTAAAATCAATCACTGTACCGTCAGTGATTGTGTGGCGAGCCTTCTTCGTCGCCCTCAGAGGCGCATTTGTATTGATAGGAAGTCTTTAGTCTGGAACAACCAGACCAGGATAATATGTTTCGGACTATACTCGCGACATTATCATCACCACGACGGGACGTCGAAGCAACCAGCCATCGCTTCCGGTACGCCAGATCGTGTCCTTGCAGTTAAGAAGACAGCTTGGTAATGTATGTCCGCAGCTCCGGCAGATTAGGGAATTTGCTCTGTGATAATCAGAGCTCAGCAGAGCGCGCCTGTTCCCGTCTTTTCTTACGTGGTTCTGTCTTGGATGTTCATTTCCTGAGTTCTCACTACTGTAGCAGCAATTAATGTTGGGTTGGCTGGGTGTTTCTCTTAAGATTTGAGTTGCAAGGGGTTGGCTCCACATACCACTTCGTAATAAATATCACAATCTAGTTTATGGACAACTTCACCTTCACAACATTTATTCGAGTATCCAATTTGATCCAGTTTGATGTACTGTAAATGTTTCATGTGTTTTATTTATGATTTTGAGTTTAGTCATAATAAATCAAATTGTTATTTTGGACAGAACTTTCATTCTGTTAATCGGTAGAGCAACCCTTTCATTTCTCACTACGTTACTGAAACTTTCCTTTATTTAATTAATGTGTATCAAATTAAATTATTGCAGGTGCCAAACTCTTTTCTACTCCACTTGCAGGGTCGATTACAGTCAGTTCGCGTTTCTTCTTAATCCATGTGCAACAGCAAAAGTCGGAGTTAGAATAGGGGGAGGGGGGGGCTTAGAGCATCATTTACATATGAAGTTTCTAGAAGAATTTAGTGTTAAATACACTGCTAGCCCCGGCACCTCGTAACCTCTCTCGATGAGCGGGAAATCCGGATTCGACTCCCGGTCTGGCACAATTATCACGGTCGTCATTGCACTAAACAGACGACGGTTGTCCATATGCATGTAGGAGGTGGGAGAGCGTACCTATGAGCGAGCCTGCGGGCGGCTGCGGGCTCGGCGCCGGGGGAGCGTGCGGCGGCTGCTGCGGCTGCGGCGCGGCGCCCAGCAGGTGCTGCGACTGGCCGCCGCCGCCCGCCGGCTGCGTCACCGCCTGCTGCGCTGCCTTCATCATCTTCTTGTACTTGCTGCGCCGGTTCTGGAACCATATCTTCACCTGCAACACACCACAGCCCGCCCTCAACACGCTGTCCCACGCTCGAGCACATCACAATCACCAGCACTATTTATATATGGTGTAGCACTACCAATGAAGCACGATCAAAAAGGCAAGCCAAATATAAATCGCTACGCATGCGACTGCATGCGCTACTGACGGAACAATAATCGAAGCACCACAAAATAACTCCTAACTAAGATACGAGCATATGGGATTGCTTCCCAAGTATGTGAGTGGCTCCAAGACTTGTTAAGTATTAGAACCCAGTACGTTGTCCTCGATGGTGAGTATTCATCGGAGGTGAGGGTATCATCTGGAGTGCCCCAGGGAAGTGTGGTAGGTCCGCTGTTGTTTTCTATCTACATAAATGATCTTTTGGATAGGGTGGATAGCAATGTGCGGCTGTTTGCTGATGATGCTGTGGTGTACGGGAAGGTGACGACGTTGAGTGATTGTAGGAGGATACAAGATGACTTGGACAGGATTTGTGATTGGTGTAAAGAGTAGCAGCTAACTCTAAATAAAGATAAATGTAAATTAATGCAGATGAATAGGAAAAAGAATCCTGTAATGTTTCAATACTTCGTTAGTAGTGTAGCGCTTGACACAGTCAAGTCGATTAAATATTTGGGCGTAACACTGCAGAGCGATATGAAGTGGGACAAGCATGTAATGTCAGTTGCGGGGAAGGCGGATAGTCGTCTTCGGTTCAGTGGTAGAATTTAAGGAAGATGTGGTTCATCTGTAAAGGAGATCGCTTATAAAACACTAATACGACCTATTCTTGAGTACTGCTCGAGCGTTTGGGATCCCTACCAGGTCGGATTCAGGGAGGACATAGAAGCAATTCAGAGGCGGGCTGCTAGATTTGTTATTGGTAGGTTTGATCATCACGCGAGTGTTACGGAAATGCTTCAGGAAGTCGGGTGAGAGTCTCTAGAGGAAAGGAGGCGTTCTTTTCGTGAATCGCTACTGAGGAAATTTAGACAACCAGCATTTGAGGATGACTGCAGTACAATTTTACTGCCGCCAACTTACATTTAGCGGAAAGACCACAAAGATAAGATAAGAGAGATTAGGGCTCGTACAGAGGCATACAGGCAGCCATTTTTCCCTCGTTCTGTTTGGGAGTGGAACAGGGAGAGAAGATGCTAGTTGTGGTACAAGGTACCCTCCGCCACGCACCCTATGGTGTATTGCGGAGTATGTATGTAGATGTAGATGTAGAAATACACTACTGGCCATTAAAATTGCTACACCAAGATGAAATGCAGATGATAAACGGGTATTCATTGGACAAATATATTATACTAGAACTGACATGTGATTACATTTTCACGCAATTTGGGTGCATAGATCCTGAGAAATCAGTACCCAGAACAACCACCTCTGGCCGTAATAACGGCCTTGATACGCCTGGGCATTGAGTCAAACAGAGCTTGAATGGCGTGTACAGGTACAGCTGCCCATGCAGCATCAACACGATACCACAGTTCATCAAGAGTAGTGACTGGCGTATTGTGACGAACCAGTTGCTCGGCCACCATTGACCAGACGTTTTCCATTGGTGAGGGATCTGGAGAATGTGCTGGCCAGGGCTGCAGCCGAACATTTTCTGTATCCAGAAAGGCCCTGCAACATGCGGTCGTGCATTATCCTGCCGAAATGTAGGGTTTCGCAGGAATCGAATGAAGGCTAGAGCCACGGGTCGTAACACATCTGAAATGTAACGTCCACTGTTCAAAGTGCCGTCAATCCGAAATAAGAGGTGACCGAGACGTGTAACCAATGGCACCCCATACCATCACGCTGGGTGATACGCCAGTATGGCAGTGACGAATACACACTTCCAAAGGAAGTTCACCGCAATGTCGCCAAACACGGATGCGACCATCGTGATGCTGTAAACAGAACCTGGATGTATCCGAAAAAGTGACGTTTTGCCATTCGTGAACCCAGGTCGTCGTTGAGTACATCATCCCAGGCGCTCCTGTCTGTGATGCAGCGTCAAGGGTAACCGCAGCCATGGTCTCCCTCTCTCTGCGGGCCTGGGTGGCCGAGCGGTTCTAGGCGCTACAGTCTGGAACCGCGCGAACGCTACGGTCGCAGGTTCGAATCCTGCCTCGGGCATGGATGTGTGTGATGTCCTTAGGTTAGTTAGGTTTAAGTAGTTCTAAGTTCTAGGAGACTGATGACCTCAGAAGTTAAGTCCCATAGTGCTCAGAGCCATTTGAACCATCCCTCTCTCTCTCTCTCTCTCTCTCTCTCTCTCTCTCTCTCTTTCTCATACCTTGAATATCCTTGACCAATAATATAAACAGATGCAACCTATTGTGTGTGAAAAGGTGGGACAATCTAGTTTGATTTCACGATTTCTAAACTGTTATTGGAAATAGTCACACCCATAAAATATCTCGGAGTATGTGTACAAGGTGACCACATAGACTATTCGTAGTAAATATAGATACCAGACTTTCATTGGGAGAATCGTCAAGAAGTATAGTCCACCCACAAAGCTCGACCGGTACACGATTAATTGCTCCTTTCTCTGAGTCCTTTACCAGGTAGAATTCACTGGGAAAATAGTGAAGATTCAAAGTAGAACAGCGTTCTTTGTTTAGAAGGCCTTATAGTGCCATGAGATGCTGACCGAAATCCGGTTGCGGACGCTACATGAAAGGGGTGATTCTTGAAATTCTGACAGCGTACCTTCGTAGAAGAATCATCAAAATGTGACTTAAACCATAATCTTCTTTCCATCATTTTACATCCTCGTTTCATCCTAACGTAGGAAAGTCATTGACGTCATATTTTTGTCAAACTCTGTTCTATGGGTTTTAATGTTTTAAATGTATTACTATTTCTGAGGAGGAAACGCATAACTCTGCTCGCGTTTGCGTAAACAGCTTAATACTAAGCTCACGAATACCAGCCTACGTTATGTTACGCTAATGCCTTTCGGTGGGGGCAGAGTAGTCTGAGTCCTATCCCTAATTGTTTTAAACTGTCAGGACGTAGCATAACAACGTGAAATCCACTGGAGAGTGAAACATTAATAGCACAAATAGTGTTGTCAATTAGAGAGATCTCCACTGCAGAGATAAAATTCCAAAAAGTGGTAATCACTGATTGAAAGATAACGTTTAGTCATCAGAACTGCAGAGCTCATCAATTTTAGTTATTTCGAAATAGGACTCACTGGAAGTCAAAGATATTACAAGTCGTAAGCTGACCGCATGTGCAATAAAACACTAACATTTTTGGTGGCAATAAATAAATTTATGTTTAGTCATGAGGATTTCCATCGATACACTGTTCTCAAACCAGCAGTGTGACCAAGAAGGTCAAGTGCTCCACTTATTGACTCGATCAGTCTCCTAAACCACGTCTTACTGAGAAGTTATCGACAATACGTTCCAAGAAAATGGGTGAACTCCTTAGGAATCAGATAGCTCTGAAACTTTAAGAATTGGGCCCGACATTTCGTCACGATTGCATACCAGCGCCGTGAAGGATTTCCGTCGGAAGAGTTAAGTCACCTCATTCACAGGTATACGTTCTTCTCATCAAACCGCAAGCCACTGCCCTCAAAATTACAGACGAGGCTATTGCGATTCGAAGCAACGTAAGCAAGTTACAGGCTTCTCCCCAAACTGAAATTTTTCTCTGAAATAAAAACTGATGTCTCTACAAAAATAGGCAGCTTTTGCGCGATATAATTCGACTGTAGTAGACAGGAAAGGACCTGGAAGAGCAGTTGAACGGAATGGACAGTGTCTTGAAAGGATGATATAAGATGAACATCAACAAAAGCAAAACGAGGATAATGGAATGTAGTCGAATTAAGTCAGGTGATGCTGAGGGAGTTAGATTAGGAAATGAGACAAAGTAGGAGACGAGTTTTGCTATTTGGGAGCAAAGTAGTCGCCGTGCAACTATGGAGCATTAGATTATGTGATTCCGTGCCTTGCAATCCCGTTATATGTGACTGCAACTTCACCAGTTGCTTAACGTGAGTCCCTCCTTGCGTGTTGCGCAATTTGACGGTCATCTACTTGGAATGCTGTCCACGCACGGGAAACAATGCTGTGAGTAATACCAAACTCCAGGACTACACTCGTCACACTTCGTCCTCCTTCCTGTTTCCCGATGATCCTTACCCGTGTGAAGTCATCCAGTTGTTGTTTCCGGGTCATGTTGTAATGAAGTTCATTCCAACAGTCCACCGTAAATACCCGCTGATTGACACACAATATTTTCCTGTTCTTTCAGCTGCGTCGTGTTGCACGGACAGAGCTGTAGCCACGCTGACGTAACGCCAAGTGACGTCCATTTTCGTGTGCACGGCTGGGAGACCTCTAGTAACATGCTCCCACACTTTCATTCATTTCCAATCAATAGTTAATATTTCGTGTTATTTTACCTATCTTTGCCTAAAGTTTTGCAGTACAGTGTGCAAAGTGTTCCAGTCACCGTGGATCAAAAATATAAATGTTGCTTGTTGCAGTGATTCCAAAGGAATATTCACTCTGCTGAAGGACACAGAACATTACACGAGCTAGTTCAATGCCAGTTGCTAAGGGTAGATCAGCCATAAAGATAGTAAAATTTAAGTTAGCCACAAGTCATCACTAAAAGGAATTTGAGAACCCTCTAGTAAGAAACGGGGACAAAGAATCACAACAGGTGCCTATTTAAGCACAAATAGAAAATTTGAAATATGCTCCCTAAACGAGGAAGTGATGAGTTCAAATGGTGTAATGTTCGGATGGATAAATATAAAGCCAATTCTGCACCGTGCTTCGAAATCTATACATCTCACAAAGTTACTCACTGAAGTTCAGGAATACTGGAAATATCACTCCTCCAAGCACTGGCATACGAGCCAAAAAAAAAAAATGCAAGCATGTAGAGCACGAGGATGTACGACAGGGTCGATTTCAGTGCTGTATAGATCTAACTCACCGATAATAGCATCTTACCATATCTGCATCATTTGACCATCAGAGACCAATCAGAAAATCTTTTTCCGTTCTAACCACTAGCCAAGCTAGTGATTCTGATTTGCTCACTGGTACTCGGCATCGCAAACAGCGTTTTGTTAGCATCCTACTATACTTGGTCAAAGACAGTCAACCTTTTGGAGATCGACGCTTGGTACATAATATATCTTTGCGAAGTATCTCCGATTTAAGAAAACGCGAAAGAATTTCGGTACTGAAAGTTGTGAAAGTGACGGACATCTTCCAAGTGACTTCATCGTAGAAAGCAGTTACACACATACTGCAAGTGAAAATCGAGATTACGAGAGAAAGACGTCAGTTCATGTTCTCGTAGCTACTTGAGAGACACTTCATCAATGATTTTTCCGAATCGTGTGTGGCTCTGCATCTCTATCCTTGTCGGGTGTAAAAACGACGTCGATGGTCACCTCAGCCTGCAGCACACTCGGCCTTGCTCATCAATACCAGTGTTCAGCTTATCTCTTTAGTAGCAATGGCGTTGCAGTGGACTTAACTGAAAATTTGGCGCAAGCAACCCAAATACAGCAACTTATTACTCGAACCTTAAATGAAAAGTTGAGCCTTAGAATACCAATATAAACGGTAACTGAAGAGACATTAATCCTAGGCACACATAATTTGACACAGGAAAGATGAAAGGTAGCAGTGATAAAACTGAAAGAGCCTAAGGAAAAGATGTATAGTGACTTCTGTTATTTGGGTGTGCTATTATAAATTCCATCCTTTGATTCATAACGAAGGAAAACAGCGGAATCAAGTTAATGGTTCCAATGGCTCTGAGCACTATGGGACTTAACATCTGAGGTCATCAGTCCCCTAGAACTTAGAACTACTTAAACCTAACTAACCTTAGGACATCCCACAGATCCATGCCCGAGGCACAGTTAATGAAACAGTAATTTTCTCTTACCCTTTCATTTCATGAAGTTAGGGAACCTGAAGTTGTCGGTTTCATTGGTAATTTCAGCAAGTGCTTGAATGCAATGTGATGGGGTAGTTACTCAGAAGACGAAATCACCGTGGATACCTGCGCCATGTATCCATGCGAGGTAGTTTGCTAATGGTCACAAATCTTGCTGACATTTCGAAATGGGCTACAAGCACAATAAGTCATGTAAAAATTGTCGATAGCACAAACAGGGGTAGCGCAGCAGACAGGAATTTCTCGGACAGCCTTTTACAGCAAGTACACGTATCGGAAGATAGTAAGTTCCAGTTTCAACGACGTCACCACCGCTATCTGAGGCAGCGTCCTAAAAAGCGAAATGTCACGAATACACAACTAAACGACGCAAATGCCCCGCGTTCGAACGTGTGGATCAGTTAGAAATATCGAGCAGATAGTAAGGTCGTTGGGAATGGGCACTCAGGTACGTGTTTCACAAGTGCGGGTAACGCTTTTAATGAAGCTGTGGCGGACTTGGACTCCTGGGCCGTCGCAGTCAGAGCTGTTAGGCAAGTGCAACTAAAACTAGAAAATCCTTCGCAGTCGTCTAGGAGTTATTTGTGAACGCTTTCAGTTAGCTAACTGAAACTCAACTGTCATACTGTGAGACCTGGAGATTACCTCTTTACGGAAAAGTTACAGAAAATAGTTGACTGGAGCCACGCTAGAGAAGAAACCGGAATTACTGTGAAACAGCAACGAGGTAAATAAAACATAAAGCCCGCTACTACAGTCGGATGAGACTCGAAGTATCCATCGAAATACGATACTACGACCTCACGTCACTACGGAAACCACTGTAATTACTCCGCCTGTACCACACATAGTTTGTATGCAGTTAGCCTTCGGACATTACGCTACTGCCGTGTACCACTGCGTAATTTCTGTAGAAAACACAATTCTGAGGCCGGTCTAAATGGTGCATCAACGGAACCTTGGGCCTTAAATACGTAGAGTTGTAGGTAACATAACTAGCAATTCGTCCCCGTTTCTCGATTGTATCCAGTTTATTTACTCATTTAGCACCGAATAAATCATACATATATCTCATAAAATATAAAAATAGTTGAAATAAAACAAAGGGAGGTGTTCTAATGTGAACAGTAATCAGCTCAGTCACAATTAAATAACATTATACTAGACTACTCCTTTTGGAGCCGTGATCTCATCAACTATATCTGCAGCCACATAAATACTTAGCAGAGGATACCAATATTATAGCGATATGATGGCTTGCTTCATTCTGGTGTTAGGAAGAGCATCCTGCCACCAACCGTCACTAACATAGACAAAACTCATATAACGATGCCGATCCCGTAAAGAGATGGGGAAAGGCAACGAAGAAGAAGAAGTTATGTTTCATCCGTATATTCAGCGGAGGAAAAATGACTGCCGATGTGGTTCGGTAAACTATTAATTTTTCTTATCTAACTCACACGATCCATGCCCGAGACATACTGTGGAGGTAAGAGAACAGTCCACAATCTTCCTCAGTACTGGTTCCCTACATTTAGCCAACAGAGTTGCGTATGTACCGGATAGTCTCTGAATTCGTTCAGCAGGCCAAACGTTAAGCTGAACACGCCATGCAGTAACGTCAAGCAGTGTTCATAGGTCTTAAGGGGGCTTAAAAATTTGAACCATTGCACAGAAAAGTCGTTCGATATTTGTACCATATGCCGTAGGAGGACAGCAACCTTGACACTGAAGAAAAAGTATTCGCCAAGCCGCGATCTCAGTCTTCTGAATAACATGGGCACGCATACATATGTCAGTTCGTGCAGCTGAGTGAACGCAGTCACTTTGATGACATAGGACAGATGCGTTACGAAATACACTACAGAAATGGCATAATGACATTCAACTGATCGTTTAAAACACTGTCGTAGTTTACTGTGCATTCTTTCTACTTTACAAAGACTACTGTCATTCGATCGTATGGAATGTGAATCTGACGTTTTAAATTTCTAAGTAATCTTGAGGACCGTTAGCAACGCCTGACGTATTGTTCCAGGGTCCTGAAAAGCTTAGCTTATAACAAACTTAATTTAATTGTGACTGAGCTGAGATTTAATCATATTAAGCTGACCTTCCAGTTATCGTCATCTTTCTTACTGCTACATACATGCGAGAAAATAAAAGAGAGTTTCCTAGTTCTGTGTTACTGACCAAATTTTTTGGAGGTAATCCTGCACTGCACTTGGAAAATTGTGCAATTCCATTAGGTCAATATTTTGTTCCCACACGTTTCACAGAATTATCTGTTGCATGGATTGCACCTGTCTACAGTCATTTGTCACGTTGTTTGGTAATAGGCACGCTGACATTATCCTCCAGTATCAACCCACTGCGGATCTCAGGCGTTCCATAGCCACTCAAAATTTTCTAAGGAAATTGAATTCTTCGTTCTTATTGAATGGGTCGATCAGAAGGCTACGATTGTGAGGAGTGGACAGTGAGTGGAATCAGTAGCGGAACATGTGTATATGCGTCTTAATCAAAACAGAGGAATGAACATGTGCGCCTGTGGAACTCACATGTGGTAAGGACATATGCCATTATTTTCCTAACCAGTACCCGGAGAACGTTAAGGGAATCTATCAGATGAATCCAGGACCTATCCTTTCCCTGATCCTTAATCAGTACGAACAAACTGGTAACAACACACTGGCTATGAAACGTTAATCCAAAGTAGGGTATCACCCTAGATCGCTACAGATGCAGATACAAAGGAAAAACAAATAATCGAAACACTTGAATGAAAACTAATAATGATTTCGGCCACCTTTGGGCTGCTTTTATTCTCCGATTCTTCACGTAATTTGTACATACAGCTCACAAATTTTTTAAGAAAGAATTTTGTACCAACCACCACTCAGTGCAAAACACATTTCTTAAGTACAATTTGTAAAGGAATCATACGCCGCATTCTTTGCTTTAAAACATATCACAGACGCTACGACAAGTTTGATCAGTAAATGAGCCAGAGAATGCTGAAGCTCATTAACAAGGCAGTCAAACAGCTTCTGAACAGATGAACTAGTATGAACAAGGAAATTCTGACGTTTAAAGACCGTGTCTGTATTAGGGAATAGTCTAGATGACGTATGAGACATTTTCGCATCTAAGACGTCCACAAAATATGTATTTCGTCGTTTGAAAGGAACAACAGAACAACTGAATGCTATGAAACTGCAGCGCACACTTTCACAGAGCGCTTTCATATTTAACGATACGAAGTATGCATTTCAATGCATAAACTGCTTTGGGCGACCGCCATATATAAAATCAGACTGTTTTAGTCGATGATCGAGAACATGTCGTGGTATTATTTTACTTATTTCGGATTACTTTTAGTTGTGTGATATTGGTACTCATTTTGTGATTCTAGGTCATTTGTGATACGTACTTGGAGATGGCCATCCTCATGAATGTTCAAATTGTATAGACCACACTAAACAGCTTTCTCATTTTTAATGACTCTTAATACTGAGTATTTGTTTTCGCTCGCTATAAATTTTCGCTGGTAGTGCCTTGCAACGAGTCACGTACGTCGTCACGATCTAGGTCATAGGACCCAGACGCTTTCGACACTCCTAAAAGACTGGCAGTCTTCGAAACAATCTAACTGCTTTCCACAGACTGGCCTCGTTGAAAGTCAATAAGAAAAGTCTCTCACTTAGCCTCACCTACGTTTTGCTGGTTGTATAATACGCTAAGTTGCCAAATTCATGCTTGGTGCAAACCCCTTCTTTTGTTAAAATTCCGAGAGTATGATTTGTTTCGTAATTGTATTTTTCGTTCCAGACGCAATCACGAGAGATACAAATCGGAAGCACGGAAGCATCACACAGTACACTGAAATAGCAAGAGTAATATTGGTTTTCAAAATCCTGAGAATGTACTATCTGTTGAGGCTTCGCGTCTCCATGATGCTATCGAGCAAGTTGGTGCAGTGGTAACTCACTCGATTAAGACTTTAGAGGACGTTGTTTCAAATACCACCTTGGTTATCCAGATGGTTTCCCGTGGTTCTCCTAAATCGCATCAGGTCAATTCAGGGATGTTTCGTTTTAAGGTGGATACGGCCGACTGGCATTCCCATTCTTCCGTAATCCGAGCACGTTCTGCACCTCAACTGACGTCGTTGTTGAGGGGACGTTAAACCTCAATCTTCCTTCCTTCTTCTTCCTGCGGTGGTCCAAAGCCTAACATTCACTAACGATCATTTGAACCGAAGAGAGCAGCAGTGTTCATTAGATAATTCCGCTGTCTCCTTGGTAAGTGCAGAAGTACAGCTTGGCACAAGACAATCACGTGTCAGATCTTGTACCGACTTACAGAGTGATAAGCTTAGGGTCAGACATGACGTGCAGGGAATATGATCTTAATTCATTTTATCGGTACTATATTATTGAGATCCATGTTGGAATCCATGAAAGCCCTTCATGAGCTATCATTTGATAGGAAGATCTCGACTCGAATGACAACAGCACCACAAACTTCGGCTATAGTAGTCGAAAAAGTCATAGACCACATGGGTATCTCCAAGGCTAGCTCAGATGGTAAAAGATCACTCACAAACTCAATGCTGGACAATGCTTGCGAGCAACCATACTATTCAGAACTAAGGCCTTTGTCGACAGCACATACCACTGCACCGAGATTGGTATTATGGGGGTAGGAAAGCCTTTATTGAACGCTGGAAGCATGGAAGAAGATCTCCATGTGTTTGTACTCAGCGTCGTAAAGTGTATATGGGCATATGACTCTACACTTGAGGCCTGTGCTGACACGTTAGTGTGTGAGATCCTTACGTAAAATGCAAAGGCGAATGAAGCAACAATTTGAATATATACGCGTTCATCATGGCAGTGCCTCGAAAGACTAGAAGTAACGTAACATCCGTAAGTGTGTGCAGTTTACAGAACAATGCTCTCGATAAGTAAACTATTCGCGCGGGGATTTCTGAGAAACGGTAGCTAACTGATAGTACACAGAGTTACGTATGTGACTCGATGTGAAAAAGAGTGTAAGTTTATCGACAACAGAATACGGGTGACTAAGACTTATTTAGGCGTTGGAGGCAGTACCGGCGGGGAAGGCCCAATTATGCGAAACGTCAAAGCGGTGATTTACGGCTCGCAGATAGGGGCCGGCTGGCCGCTGCGCCAAGCTAACAGCGCACATTGTTACCGACCGCGCTACCCAGCTAAAACCCGAAGTCTCGCACGTGTCACGACTGCTCGCTAACTTGAAACATAACGTAATTTAGAGCCACTTCAGTCAGCGGACGGTGAAACGCTACTGTGTGTAAATTGTTTCTCCACGAATTTGAAGACACCGACGATGTTAGCCCAACTACCTGAGAAGCGCAGAGGTCACCGAAGAGTCAAATTCCAATCTCGCCTCGGATGTGGGTGTTGACCTTAACGAATATTTTCGTTGTCTATGCGCTGTCTTCTGGCATCGACACTACACAACATACCTCAACGTACGTTACTCAGCGTAAAACTTTCCTTCGTGTAAGTGTGTACCGTAGGTTATATAACATTCTAAATACTTGTTACCTCAAGATATAGAAGGAACTGAGAAAGAGTGAAGTTTTGTCCTAAGTTAACCGAAAAGTACTAGGTAAACAATCTTTCAACGTAGATTTCAGACGTTTGTACAAGTATTCCACGGTTTAAACGTGTATTAAGACATATTTTAAGCTCACGAGCTATTTTTCAAAGGTAGGAATAAATTTTGGTTCGCTCCTCGAGGTTTAATTGCAACATACTGCAACACTGTACTACGTTCCAGAATATAACATCGTAGAGCGACCAATACGTCATTTCTGTTATTGAAATATTTGTCACAAACGGAGGCAGTACGTATTGGCACTTGATGACAGAAGGTATGAAAGTATTCACATCTCATGACGACCAGAAAGAGGAACTCATGTTTAACCCCACTCCATAGTCATAGTAATTAGTAATTTGCAATTCACATGTTCCTTAGGCGCTTCGGCCTGGAACCGCGCGACCGCTACGGTAGCAGGTTCGAATCCTGCCTCGGGCATGGATGTGTGTGATGTCCTTAGGTTAGTAAGGTTTAAGTAGTTCTAAGTTCTAGGGGACTGATGACCTCAGATGTTGAGTCCCATAGTGCTCAGAGCCATTTGAACCATTTTTTGAACCTGTTCCTTAGGAAACATTAAAAAATATTTAACCAGCTGAAAGAGGTAGTACCAGTAGAATCTGTCACCTTACCAGACGAATGAAATGTTGTGAATCGATAACGCGGTTAGAAACTTGAATTTTAGATTATGGAGGGCATGCGACTTCTTTAAAACTGGTAACTTCGGCAAATCAGTGTTAACAGTTTACCTAAGTATGTTTCTCCGCCACACGTTGCTGCGCCGTGTTTGCATCACTGGAAAACCTGAAGTGGCAGCCACTGGTAAAGAATAGCTGATAGTTGCTGATAAAATGGAGGGTTTGGTAACGAAACAGGAGAAAGAATTACTCCATTCTGTACGTTTCTTCCAAAGAGATTATAGGGCATTTGTGTCACTTTAAAACGAGCTCGACATTGTGCGCCTTAAAAAATCCTCCAAGGCGTTTCTAGTAGAGTTCTTGTTAGGTAATCAGTCTCCAACAAGCGAATACCCTAATAATTTCTAAATGTTGGGCTGTTGCTGACTAATGTTGTGAGGATGCTAGAGTTTCATAGTGGTAAGCTGTGAATATTTTGTATGTCTGTAAGTCCTTCGGTGCCTTGACCGAACTAGTCCGCTTATAATTATTGCATACTTTATTTTACGTGATCTATAACAGTATAAAATTAATTGCTTTATGAAACAAATGCTGATTGGTAGCTACAGCATGACTCCCGTCTTCATTACCTTATTAGTTGAAGGGCCTGTTCCGCCATAGGTTTTCAAGTTCCTTCAGCAAGGACCCACTGTGTAAAGGAACAATGGCATCGTCTATCCTCTTTTGTTTCCAAATCTTACTGTTCAGTACAACAGTGGAACTTTTCTGGGCCAGAATAACAGAGTGAAGATCACTTACAAGAGCTGAGTAATATTTTGTTTATTCAGTTCAAGGGGAAACCAATCAAACACAAACCCCAATATGCGGGCCACTCTAACAACATGAAAATTTATAAAGTTGACATATTAACACCCACAATTGTTGCATATTATTGCCTATAGAGATCTGACACATTTCCGCCAATCGTCGAAAATATCTGCTTTCGAAATAAAGTTGTCTGTGTGGTGAAAATATTTTTTTTATTTTTTTTTATTTTTATTTATTTATTTATTTATTTATTTATTTATTTATTTATTTTTTTGGTAAGCATTTTGCTTTGACAGAGTTGATGTATGACGAACAAAGTTATATTCCCACAAGTAATTCCGATATGAACTTGTCAAAGCCAACGAAGCCAATGATATTTCATACAGTATGTGTATAGTACATGGTAATGCGAAGAGACTTCGTTTCATTTGTCTGTACTTCCGTCAGCCGTGTTCATCCGATCTGAAAATGGAACAGTAAGATTCACACCCAAAGGTAAGCTTCACACAACCTCCCCGCACGACTACGTTTTGTCGAGAATATTCGATGTGAAACGAACTGAACTAGATGAATAATAACAACTCTTCCCTACGAAAGCAAACAGGCACTGAAAAGCAGAAATACTATTTACTCGTTAACAGATTACGGACTACAACCACGCAAACATTCTAACAACGTGGTATTTGTTTTGAAGAAAAATAATTATCGTATTAATCCGTTAATATATACTACTGTTGGTGCAGTATTTCATCGTTAGAGCGTGTGCAACATGCAATTACGCGCCAATTTAGCAGCTCAGAACTACGTCGTGGTATCAGAGGTCTTGCTAGTGGATCGACTGAGATTCCGCGCGGAGTGCACTTTAATATTTCTTCGGAAATATCTCATATAAATTGATATTACTGGTGAGTAGCTACACGCTCAATTATGTTGTTACACAATCTTACAGTTTCATGGCTAAAGGCCAATTAAGAACAGCCAAGTCATTCAGATGATAAAAACCATAGTTTTCTGCGGTCTGGAAATAGGGCTCTTGTGCTCGACAGATTTGTGCAGTTCTTGAACTATTAGTGTAGTTTTCAAGCTATTTTCACTGTCGACATTTAGAACCATCCGAATGTTTTCTGTTTTAGCACTGATTTTCCATCTGAGAAATTAAAGGGACTTCCAGTACAATAGACATTTACAGGGTTATTATACTTGTTATTAATAAATGCATAATCATTTAACTCGTCTAGAGATTAATTAGTGTGCTTGATAGTCTACTGGTAGAAAGGAAAGTAAGTATGTTATTTTAGAGAAAGGCTCACTCGATTCTCTTCTGATGATGTGTGACAAGTTTCGAATTTGACATATAATTAGGCACTGCGTGCATAAAATCTATCGATCTAAATGGAAGTCTGACCAAGTAGGAGGTAGGAGTTTTCAACAGTTATCGTTTTTTTCACACAGTTTTATAACTTAAATAAATCGTCTTCTTATGAACATTTTATTTATCACAATTAGCCAGACAAAATGATCCCTAATCGTCCCATATGGCTATTCGTTCACGCTTATCAACGCAAGTTTGGCTGCCTGAAGAGTGAACTTCCTTTCACAACAGATTTTGAAGTAACATGCAGTCAATAACAGCAACGTATCTTCACAGCAATCGTTTGCTCTTAATCGTCAAACTTCGAATTCATTAATGTTGTTGTCTGTCTCTTGCTATCCGCTTAGACGAGTTCTAAGTTGCTCAGCCATCTGAGTAAAAAAAGCGAACCTTGTAAACTTATTTAAAGCGAGAGACTACTCTTAAAAGTAAGCACGTTTCATTGGCCAGTGCTGACATTCCACGACTATATTGTATTTCAGACTGAACGACAGACGCAGTCTGCTAGCGGAAACCGTGGTAAATCTATGTCCATACTTGTTGATTAGAAACCTCTTTCAGGAAAAATTGGCTTGTTGCTCATTCTTTCTTTAAGCCTAAGGCATCGTTGCCTCGTGTACCAAACAGAGTTACGATCCATTCCCTTGCTGCACTCTTGCGGTACCGATCGCAAAGACTCTGGAATAACTTGGCAAAAACTTGGACTGTAAATGTTGTTCAGAATAGCCACCACATTCCGTAGCAACTCTTCAACATCCTAAAGATGCACCCCCTTGCAGGCAGATTTGAGTGCGTAAAAGGGTATGAAGCTTCTTGTGACCAAACCACGCTACTCTGGAGGGTGTTCAATGGCTGTTATCTCCCTCTTAGCTAAAACGTGACACACCAAAACTACACTACAATCGAAATACTGCTAGTAAAGGAAACATCAATCTACATAGTTTCATATTTGTTCGAGTAATAGCTCAGTTATTTCTCGTGCAAAACTTCAGTCTCGGACTTGCAGAATTCCCGCCTCTTCTTTCAGTTTGGTCAAGCTCAGATTTTATCAGAGAATGAAATTTATTTCTGATGCCTATTCTAATATTCGCCTTTGATAATTATTCTAATCGTTGTTTCAGCACTAGAAGGATCTCCATCTCCATGTAACTTATGAAAATTGAACAGGGTTTCTATTCACCACGTTTTCGAAAAGAAGTTGTGCGTTAATGCGTCACACAGTTTGATTGCAGGCGTATTTGAATCGTTAAGTCATCGATGTGGATCGCTTTCCACATTCTTTCAGATGGCAGAAAACTAACAATCAATAAACTAAACATCAGGAACGGCCGAAGTTCTGATAGCGCGCGCTACACAAAACTATGTTGTAAATTACGACACAGCTATGGTTAGAAATCTCTTAACATTTTAACGTACTTTCGGTAGTGATGGAATTAGGGCAGAGCGCCATCTCAGACTTCACAACTGAGGAAACACTCATAGTCGGCTTAGTTTAAAATTTAGGTACACTATGGTCAAGTTCCGTCAGAAAGTTCTTACAAGGATTATAATCAAGCTTCTCCAGATCAACTGTTACAGCTCTCTGCAGGTGTGCCACAGCACTCGGTTTCAGGAAAGTGTACGATTCAATATTCTACATCTTAATTACGCCAAGCCATTGGTTTCGTACAAGGTAGAAGGGGCAGTGAGACTACTGAACAACTTGGATTTATCATTCTTACGGAATAATTTGACGAGGAATCGTTCCTTTTTTATTCTAGTAAAATTCCTGACAGAATATTTAGATCAGCAGATACGCATTAGATTCATTAGCAGCAAAAGGGCTGGAATGTAATTAGAGCGTAGCACGTGTCGCTTAGTCGGAGGCTGAGCAGTGTTGTCAGGAGTCGCTAGATTGATGAGCGCCGGTGGCCAGCTTCAGGAGACAGCGGGAAGAACCGTGGGAGCCAAAACAGCTACGCCACGCGTAAAGGTTCCGCCCTCCGCCGCCAGGGGTGACCACTTTGCTGCGGTTTCATTCACTCTCGATTCGGAAACCAGAGGCTCGGCGCTCGGCCGTACCGGTATCGTCTATCATTTAGTGGTACGTCAACGTCCATTCTCTTTTACCCTTCGTGGTGTGCCTCATTAGAAAGCAATCGACTACACTCGCCGGCATCCAGAAGCCAGTCAATCATTCTTTATTGTAAAATTATTCCGTTCCAGGAAGTGCTGATCCTGCTGCTGAGCTGAACACCCGGTGGAAGTACGGAAAATTTGAGATCTCAGAGAGCGTGAAGGCAATTACTCACGGCGTACTATAACAAAAGCAATGAAACGAACTCAAAGTACAGCAGATTTAACCTTTAATGAATCTCTGATAGGAAATGGTTGCTGTGACGATCTATCCTACAGCTGACTCCGGCGTTTAGAAAGATGGGAGTTTGAAACGATATACCTTTTGCTGATTTTTTTCATGACCATCATTACATAGTCTAGTTTCAGCCGTCAAATTTCGTCGCAAACCACTCTCCCGCAAATTAAATGTCGCACTAATGGCTTCTCTGGCAGATGTGTTGAAAGTACACTTCTCGAGGTTTCCACAGGATAGCACTGTACAAGTCCTCCAACATTTCGTCGAACCAACAGTTCTTCGTCTTCATATAATTGCCCTTGTTACCGCTGCAAGAGGTGACTGTAAGCAGTAACTACTGCAACCACCTCACAATGTCATCCGAGAAGTAGTGTGCCTATGAAATATTGCAGCATTAAAATTTACAGAAACGTGTAATCAGGCAGTTATATGGCGTCAGTACATGCGTAAAATTTTCCTGAAACGAGTCGATTCATGGTGATGATGATGATGAGTCGATTCATTGCTGCGGAATCAAATTTGCTGAAATCTGTAGCAAAATCTTTCATGAAATTAAGGTAGCATTCGGAATTATTTAACACGGTGATTTTTTTTTTTTTTACATTTAGAAAGACAGTAATTCGCGTTCTATTGTGAGTCAACTGGCTGCTGGAGTATTAGTTACGTTCAGCTCACAATAGTTGGTGCTATGTTTGAGAGAGAGGAGGGAAAAAGAGGAAATTATATTTGACAGCGCATATATGTGTTATGGCTTGATTTCTGTCCTAAATAACCCAAGCTAAAAAAAAAGTTTATCCGGTCATCATTATAGTCCTGCTTAAAATTTATAATATTGAAAGTACAATTCCATGTTATAAGCTAAGCAAAAAATCATTTTTTTACATCTTGCGCACTCCAACTTTGAAAGAGGGTATGTGACAAGCACAGAAAGAGCGGTAATAAATGGAACAGAAAAGGAATGTCAGCTTGTAAAAACAAAAATATAACACGTTGGTGTGCCATGTAAACAATTGGCACTGACTGTCTGCTCGACGTTTATGCTCCGAAATGATAAAGTACTGTTACGTCTTAAAGCGAACTGACTCAGATCGGAAAACTAGAGGCGAAACTGTCGTAAACGAATTATCTGCTTAGTTACTTGCACAGTTCACTGGCAGTGTAGCCTTATCCTAAAATATTGCGAGTAAGGGAACAGCTGCTCTCCTATCAACGCCTGAGCTATGGATGAGCTCTGAAAACTTTATAGAGGAATACATATTTTATCAAATTTATGGCAAAAATGTGGACGCCTCCAATTAATAGAACGCTGGCGGTATTTAAAAAAAAATAATAACAATAATTTATGTTGCAATGAGCAGAAGAATACTGTCTCGACAATAGATACCGCAAAATATTAAACCAGTGCTTGGATACGTGTATATCAGAGATTCAAGGATATTTTTTCTGAAATTCTCTCTTTAGTTTCTGGGACTTACTAATCATTGAATAATTACCATCCCCTCTCGTATATCCACCACAGGCTCATGTCTAGGTGCAAAATTAAGTACCGAGAAGAAAACGTTGAACTCCCAAGTTCGGCAGCTCTACAAATATTTCTTATATAATAGTACATAAACTTAGACCAAATCATCATTTTACCTTCTAAGTGTTGCACATAGCAGCTACAAATAAATATTTTTAGGCGACCACCAATATATGACGGTATTTTCCTTTTCCCCTGACATGGTGCCTAAAATCTATATTAGTTCAAGTAATCAGAAATAGTAAGAGAGAAGAGGAGTAACAGCATAAGCATGGTGAAACAAATTCGTGTAGAACAGCTTAAGGAAATTGTGCGTTATTAGCTGATAAGTATAATCGTATAAATCCAATTTTTCATACATCTTCGCCTATCAAAGTTGCATTAGAGCACTGATGACACTCATTTCAAAATAAAAAGAGAATTTGAGAGTCACTTTAATGACGTGACTGCTCTCCCACTACCCTACACCTAAAGCTGATCGGTGATCAGCATAGCGGGGTCCATGAAAGTCTCTCTGGATACGTGTTGATTCAATGAATGAGACACGTTTAAAAATGCAAATACCTTCGCTTTGACGGCACGATGTATTAAAGTCCATACATTTAATTTCTACTGCAATAAAGAGGAATGAAACAAATACAAACTACATTTATTGAAGCCTAGAAATTACAACGGGCAGTATATGGATGATTTTCTGTGTAAATTAGGCACATGTCAGATTCAAACCATTTTAGACTTCTAAAATGTGGTCAGACTTCCTGCTTCCAATCGGAAAAAAAGAGCGTGTTGTAATTCTGCTCGTTCTACAGGTTTGAACTAATGAGGTATCGAGCACACCGTTATAAGGTACAGGCCCTGTTTAACATTCTGCTGTCGTAAAGTTCTACAAATAAGATTACGCCCGAATCGTTTCTTAACCACTTCACATCGCAGTTAGATAATCACAGGACGAAATTCGTGACGATGTCCACATTTAAGATCTCAATCGATATCCTAATTTCCATAAAATATATAGATCCCTAGGAAATAAGATCACTTGGACGTACGGGGACCCGTGGACTCAGTGATGAAGAAATGTAAATGAAACATGATATATAGCCAAGCACAGAATGTTACGCGCTGACGCACTGGCGTTAAATGCAGATTCAGTAAAAATTTTGGAATTGCCCAGAAAACGTAATAGCTGTTTTGGAGAATGAACATGTCTATCAACGAACAACACTATCTGAAAAAATGATCCTATGGCACCTTACGTAATCCTCTTTCAATGAGCTTCACGTGTTCGACTGTGCGCTATCCTACATGGAATAGAAGATTAAATCTCTCCTGATCGAAGACTAATGAATGACACGTTTAGTCAAAGAAACGATGCCCTCACTCTAAATGAAATGCAGCACGTCTCTGTCTGAGCCCGTGTAATGGGGGAAGGTCGATGACAACAGGTTTTTGTTGTTCTTAACATCATTAAGAAACATGCTGGACTGTTCCGATTCATTTACACTGTCCACTTATTATTAATTTCTCACTTACCTTGCACCGAGAGTTGATATCGCGGTTTGCATGACCGATTATAGTAATTGGACAATAGTGGTATCGGTAGCTAGATTCGATACATATCAAAAACACAGTTATCTTCGACGAGTAGTTTTATAACAACAATGAACATGATAAAATGTTTCGAAAGTTAGACGCTACATGTCAGCATCTCCTACAAGGCTTCAGGTACATTTTCTCTCGTGTTTTCACAGATATTTGCAATTTCATTTTTGCAATGTGTAGCTGGAGTCAGCCCAAACGAACACTGTTCACCATGCCTTTCATGTGACGTCCAGTGTCGACGGAAAGCGTCGGTTTGTTTCCCGTTACAAACAAAATTGTTTTTAAAGCGGAATTTTACGTGCCAGATCGGTAGGAAGTCTCAAATTAGTGTAGTAGCATATTAGTTTTATTGGTATTTATTAACAGGAATAGTAAAATATGAAGACTAACAGTTCTCCAGTAGTGTCTCCCATGCTGCCCTGGCCCGCACTGACTGTTACCGCCATGTGGCAGAGCTGCTCGGTCACTGTTGGAGAACAGGTTAATCTTCTTGTTTTACTGTCCATGTTATTTATTTAGGCGTCAGGTAACACTGACCGTAGAGCCAGCAATAGATACAACAGTACTAAGTTAATGTAATGTGATAATACACAATGGAAAAATACACGAGGCCTACGAGAAAGACAGGCCGCGGCGCGTACGTCACGAAGGTAGTCCTGAACTCGCTCGCTCAGCTCAGCAGACAAAATGCCTTTCTAAACCTGTCAACTCGCAGTTGGGCGTGTAAGTACTAACGAGAATTGCATCTTCCACTGGATTCTGCTATTATGAAGTCTTACTGATTAACAGTACTACAGCAAAATTTAATTTAAGATCTATACTCGGTATAAATGGCATAACGGCTTTTTTATAGCATTTAGGCTCTTCTGTTTAACAGTACGCGTTACATGCTGGAAGTGGTGCCTTATGCAACTGATAACCATTTTAGCATGATTTTATTTTATTGTACGCCAGTACAGCCGTAACAATTTATAAGTAGGTCCATGGACTTCCCATCATTATAGGACTAATAACAGTGAGATTACATAATAGTGGATTCCAGTAGAAGATTCAGTTTTCGTTTGTACGGACACGCCTAGTTACGAGTTAAGAGGTGTCTGCTGATTTGAGCGAGCGAACGAGCGCAGGACTACCCTCGTGACGTACGCGCCGCGACCTGTCTTTCTCGTAGGCCTCGTGTTAGTACATACTGACAAAACAAATATGGTGCTAGACTGATTTGGTCCCCCTCTAATGAATGGACACGTGAAATACTACTTTTCGTCGACGCTGGGCGTCACATGAAACATTTGACGAGCAGTATTTGTTTGGCCGACTCCATCTAAACATTACAAAAACGAAACTGCAGATATCTGCCGAAACACCAGACAAAATTCAATAGATGACCCTTAAGAGGGAGATACTGTATATCTTATCAATAGCCAAGAGCGAGTAACATCATGAAAAGAAGTCCTCATTTTTAGGCGTTTATTGAAATAAGGTAGGAAGAAAAGTTCGGAATTCTCTAATGACGAACGCATTTGCGTACAAAATCGTTTCGATAGACTGCCGTGATTACGTAATGATACTCTTGTTTCGTTTTCCCTAGAGTCATGCAACCGAAATATACCACTTCTTTTTGTGTTCCATTCAGTTCCTTTGCGACGGCCGCAATGGAGTTCAGCGAGAGCTTAATTTAAAGTTATGCGTGTCAGTTACACTTTTAGCCAAGTTTATCGTCTAATTGCAGATTTCACTTGCGGGTGTACGCTGTTTATTTAGTTATTTCATTCTCTTACAGATGGAAGAAATTCCACTGACAGATAAGAAACAGGCACAAAGAAAGGCAAGGAAGTTAGAAGGTAAATCGACAATGAAGTCATTATAGGCAAAGTACTTCTACGCTTTGGGAAATATGAGGTGGAAATTGTCCTAGCCTTCTCAAAAGAATCAATTTTGAGTTGTTCTAAACTCATTTAGGGTAACTACACAAAACTGAGCGAATTTGAAGAGAGAGTTTACCAGTTATTTAACTACTGCACCATCTCGTGTGGTTAAAGCGACAAAGAAGCAATCAAATTTTTCAGGTAAAGTAATAAACGATGAGATAATCACAGCTACGAGCTTTTTACATTTGTCAGCTTACATGTTTCATCGTGTATGTTTTTCGATTCAGACGAGCCTGTGATCATTTATGACGCCCTTCTTTGAATACGTTCGAAGTTAAGTGTTAGTCCTATTGACACTGATCCAACATACTATTGCAGTCACTCTCATTTGTACAAAAACAAAAATAATCGGGAACCTTCTAACCAAACTAATGCATCCACTTGCGCCACTCCCTGCTAAATCTAGTTGATCTCTAAGTTTTATATTTACGCTAGCCCTCAGTTTTGATCGAAGATCAATTCAAGCCCAATTCATGTCATTTTAAGTTAACCACAGGCCAATATCGCCCGCCTCGGTTGAGTGAGCGGCTAGATGGCTGCCAAACGGAGGAGCCGGGTTCGATTTCCGGTAGTGCCAAGTAATTTTCGTTGGTAGGAGGACTGGTACGGGGTGCTCTCAGAGTCTTGGTGGCAATTGCGGAGCTGATTAGGCCTATTAGTAGCGCACAATGGTTCGGAAAGCCTGCAAAACGGCTGGGAGAGGGGGATACTAACAGCGTGACCTTCCATACCGCATCCGGACGATGCCTCAAGGCAGAGGATGACAAAGTGGCCGGTAGACATCCCTTGGGCCTTCGTAGCTTAACGAGGAGCTCGTTTTTTATAGACAAGTGTCGCCGACACCAGTCTATTGTAGAATTTTGGAAACCATTCTATAGTTTTCTCGTATTTTCTAGAGATTCAAAATCTTTTCAGTAGGGATTACCATTGATCCCGCGAAGATCTCGTGAAACCCAACTCATTCTGTTTATCCACGATACTTACAGGGCAGCAGATACCAGCCTCCTGGTTAGTGTCATGTTGCTTGACTTTCGGAAGGCGTGCGGCAGTGTTTCGCATTGACTCTTAAATGAACGAAATACGAGCGTAAGAAGATCGAACTAGTTTTTTAATTGGATTGAAGCGTGCATAGGAAATGAAATCTATGGTAATTCCTACAGAAAAGATTTCGAGTCTCCATAAAGTACGAGAAAACAATAAAATGTCACTCTAGACGGAGTGTTCACGATATTTATAAATTACTCAGTGGATAACGTCTGAAACTCCATGAGACTGTTCGCAGACGATTCTGTCGTTTATAGCGAAGTCACAGCGCTACAAAATTGTAACGAAATGCAAGAAGAGCTGTAGAGGATCGATACTTGGTGCGGGAACTGACAGTTGATCCTCGGAATAAACAAATGTAACAAAGATCACACAAATAGGCGGAGGGACCCGATTTTGTTTGATTATATGAATGCCGAACACTCTCTAGAAAGTGTCTCATTCATTGTATACTTGAGAGTATGCGTACAAAACGAGAACGTGCGTTTCGAGAAGATTCAACAGCATATTACTTCTTGCTGTATGTTGCTGTTTTGGTCTGCAGTCCGTAGACTGGTTTGAAGCAGCTCTCCTCGCTACACTATCCTGTGCAATTCTCTTCATCTCTGCATAACTACTGCAACCTACATCCACTTGAACCCGTTTACAGTTACGAAGCCTTGGTGCCATTCTACAGTTTCTCTCCCTTACTCTTCCCACCATTAACAGATGGATCTGTCCTCAACAAACAGATGTGTTCTGTCAACTTATCCCTTCTTCTTGTTGACCTGTGCCGTAAATCTCTTACCTTCTGATTTCGACGCAGTTCCTCTCCGATGTACCCACCTAATCTTGGGCATTTTACTGTACCACCAAATTTAAAAACATGTTATCCTCTTGTCTGTACCATCTATCATCCACGTTCCACTTCTCTCTAAGACTACATACCAGGCAAATATTTTCGGAAGATACTTTCAAAAACTTACATTTAAATTCAGCGTAAAACAATACCTCTTTTCTATAAATACATTTCTTGCTCTTGCCAGTCGGAATTTCATTTCCTGTCTATATCGGCCATCGTTAGCTATTTTGCTGATTCGGCAGCCAAACTACTACTTTTAGTATCGAACTTCCTAATCTAATTTCCCTTGTATCGGCTGATTTTGTACGACTTGCACTTCACTACCCATATTTAACTCCTTTTGGTGTTCATTGCTCTTACAGATACCTCACAGAAAGACCATGAATGTAAAACTAGAATGATTCGAGCTGATACGGAAGATTACCAGCACGCTTTGTTCCCTCGCACCATTCGATCCTGGAACACGACAAGGTAGGTGACACTAGTACACCAGATGCGCTCCGATACACACTGTAAGGCGTCTTGTGGAGTATGCCCGCAAGCTACCGTGCATTGCGTAGTGGAAGAAACTACCTACCAATATTAACGATTTTCTGTCCTATTACATTGGCGTACTGAGTAAGGGAGAAGTGACTGTCTAAATTCCTCTTTTCGTTCCCTAATTTCTCTCACCTTATTCTCATAATCTCTTCATCAGTTATACGACAGAGGCAGCAGAATTGTCGCATATTCTTGTTCGAATACAGGTTCTTTAATCTCACCCAACATGGTCTCACGAGGTCTAGGTATGCAGGGTCAACTCGAGCTCCACTGACAAAATTTCGGAGGTTGTTCTGGGACGTTAGTACCTCGTAGTTGTTGTAGTGGTGGTTTTATCCACCGTAAATCATTTTTACAAGGTTAACAGATATATCATGGTAACTTCATTACAATTTAACGAGAACAAAAATACCGTAATTCAAATATACAGGTATTTACATATCTAGAGGTGCAGTCTGACAAGGATGGGACAGGTAGCTAGCCGTGTCCTCATGGTAGGAACCATCCCAGCATTTACCTGAAGGGAATTCCCCTGAAGTAGGGAAACTACGGAAAACTTAAATCAGGATGGCCAGATGATAACTTGCGCATCAGCCCTCCAGAATACAAGCCCACCATGTTTAAAACGGAACTACTTCATTCGGTTTCTCCTTAGTGTACAGTAATGTTTTACAAGTAAGTTATTTAATTTATTTCATAACGTAAAAGGCTAGTGCTACACTGTTCTTTCATTTCTCGCTTCCACACCTTATACACACACTATACGAACACTATCAGCTGACGTCAGGACTATAGTGACGATGTTTGGTTTTCATGTTGTGTGCAGCAACTTCACTTTTTCTAGCCTGAAAAACTGAGTCAGCAACCCTCTATAATGAGTGACATATTGAGCTCAGAAAGAGAATAAGGTGTTAGTCTTATACAGTGCATGGCTTTGAAAGTAGAGTTTTGCACAGAAGAAGAAGAAAAAGGAAAAAAAGCCTGGTGTGAAAGTATTATGTGAAATGATAATTGTTTATTGTTGTTGCTACTATTTATTTGTGTTAAATTTTTTATCAAACCCGTACTCTGTGTTATCTACGTAATTTTTCACTGTACAGACAGTACTGCTTCAAAGGCACTTTTTAACTGTCTTTTTAATAAGTTTGTTTTAGTAATCTCTTTAATCTCCTTTGGCAATTGTACTGTCTAGTTTTATTCCTTGGTAGAAAACACTCTTTAGACTTCGATATGTATTCTTTCTTGGTGAAAGTAAGTTCAGTCTAGCTTTTGCTCAATGATCATGCAGAGAACAGCTTGTACGGGAATTATCAATGTCATTTTTGATGTGTACAGCTGATTGGTAAATCTACTCACACGGTGCAGTTACTTTGAACAGATCCTTACAATGAGCTCCACTACCATTTTAGATTATGATTCTTATTGTCCTTTTGCGAAGTTTGAAAACTTTGTTCATTTTTGTACATTTGTTCCACAAAAAAGAATTCCATTACTAAGAACATAGAGTACATATGAACAGCCTGTGGCTAAAAGACACTGGTTGTTACACACTGATGACAGGACTTTAGGGACATAACAAGCATGTTATATTCTGTTTGCAAGTACCTTTTCGTGATCACACTACTTCAGCAGAGAATCATTCCTAGAATTTATGTGTTTGTTACGCAGTCTATAGAGTTGAGATCTACATTTAATTTGATAGGATCATTTTCCCTCTTCAAACTGAAATTCATGGTATTTCTTTTCTTTACGTTCCATGTCATTTTATTGCATGTTGACCGATAGCAAACATTCTTGACAGTTTTTTTGCTTTCTCTGCAAGGAGTTCTCTTGTCCAAATGGCTCCAAGCACTATGGGACTTAACATCTGAGGTCATCAGTCCCCTAGACGTGGAGCTACTTAAACCTAACTAACCTAAGAACATCACACATATCCATGCCCGAGGCAGGATTCGAATCTGCGACCGTAGCAGCAGTGCGGTTCCGGACTGAAGCGCCTAGAACCGCTCGGCCACAACGGTCGGTGGAGTTCTCTTGTTTTCTGGGGGACTTCAATATCACTGTCATCACCAAACAGAATTTTATCTGAGTATTTGGTATAATGTACCCGGCGTGTCCGTTGCTTATTGCAGTGTAATTGCATCTCTTTTGATTTCTTACCTCACTTATCTCTCTATCTGTATTGGAGCAAAAATATCTGCACTGTTGTGCAAATGGCTACGGTATGTGCCGTGTGTCTTGTTTAGAAACAAACTTGTTGGATTCACTCACGCCACTTTCAGTTTCCCACTTTATTCTATGCCCTCAAGCCTGCAGTCGGCTCCTTTCGGGTCTTATTTTCTGGCAGTGTTAGTTGAACGTTAACAGTGAAACACGTCTGCGTTGAGAGCTTTACTGATGAAGAGATGGCTGACATGCGCCACGTGTGTGAAGTGTTAAAACTATATTACGCTCAGCTATTCCCGCACCAACGTCAACCACATCAAAGAACTCCTCTTTGTCTTGGGATTACTACATTAGTCTGCGTTTTGTGTTGTTCGTTTTGCTGATTGCATAATACAGGTTTTCTCAGTGTTGTAAAGGTTTTTTCATAGAAGCAACGGTAATCTGGGTAAGAGATCGAATAAATCTTAATTAAATTATGGGTTCAACAAACAGAGTTCGCAGTGTTCCTCCATGAGATCCATAGCGCTGTAGACAACGGCGCTCAGGTTTATGTCCTGTTCCTTGACTTCACGAAAGCATTTGACACTGCTCCGTACTGACGTTTAGTATTAAAAAAATACGAGCTTACCGAATATCGGACCAGATTTGCAACTGGGTTGAAGACTTCCCTGCAGATGGAACTCAAAACGCTGCTGTTAACGGAACTAAATCGACAGACGTAAAGGTAATTTCCAGATAACACCAAGGAAGTGTGATAGAACCGCTACGGTTTACAACGTATGTAAATGATCTAGTAGAAAGCGCCATAAGCTCTTTAGGACTGTCCGCAGATGATGCGGTTGTCTATAAAAAAAAGTAGCAAAGCCAAAAGACAGTATAGATTTACAGAATGACCTGCAGAGGGTTGATGAATGGTGTAGGCCCTGGCAGTTGAACCTGAACGTAAATAACTGTTATATATTGCGCATAGGTAGGAAAAGAAACCCACTACTGCCCAACTATCCTATCAATGACAAGCTGATGGCAGCAGTATCTGCCATAGATTATCAGGAGTAACTATCTGGAACGACGTTAACTGGCATGACCATATAAAACAAACAGTAGGAAAAGCAGATGTCAGACAGATTCATAGGAAAACTGTTAAGGAAGTGTAATTTGTTCACTACAGATGTTGTGGGTTGGCAGGAGAGCCAACACCGGCTTACTAGAGGAAGCCGAAAGGCACGTTAGCTCACGCAGGCTGGCGTGAGGTCTGGAACAGGACAAGGAAATTAGACTTTAGAAAAAACGGACGTAGCTGGTGGAATACTTAACTTTAATCTATAAATGGTGAACGTCGCTCTTGCCTGTACATTATTCACAATATCAATAGTAACTGAACATGGCGCCTTGCTAGGTCGTAGCAAATGACGTAGCTGAAAGCTATGCTAACTATTGTCTCGGCAAATGAGAGCGTATTTTGTCAGTGAACCATCGTTAGCAAAGTCGGTTGTACAACTGGGCGAGTGCCTAGGGAGTCTCTCTAGACCTGCCGTGTGGCGGCGCTCGGTCTGCAATCACTGATAGCGGCGACACGCGGGTCCGACGTATACTAACGGACCGCGGCAGATTTAAAGGCTAGCACCTAGCAAGTGTGGTGTCTGGCGGTGACACCACAAAAGAAGTGGCTTACAATGCGCTTTTCCGATCGATTGTTGAGTAATTTCCATCAATGTGAGACCTGTACCAAGTAGGATTGATAGAAGAGAGAGAGAAGAGCCAACGAAGAGCGGCGCGTTTCATCGCGGGGTCGCTTAGTCGGCGAGAGAGCGTCACAGAGAGGGTCAACAAACTCCAGTAGCAGACATTACGAGAGAGGCATTGTGCATCAGGGCGAAGTTTTTCTACTGAAATTTCGAGAGGGTACTTTCCATGGAGACGCGAACAACATATTACTTCTTCCCATACACACCTCGCGAAAAGGCCACGAGGAGGAAAAATCGAGATATTAGAGTTACACTACTGACCACTGAAATTGCTACACCACGAAGATGACATGCTACAGACGCGAAATTTAACCGACAGGAAAAAGATGCTGTGATATGCAAATGATTAGCATTTCAGAGCACTCGCACAAGATTGGCGCCGGTGGCGACACCTAGAACGTGCTGACATGAGGAACGTTTCCAACCGATTTCTCATACACAAACAGCAGTTGACCGGCGTTGACTGGTGAAACGTTGTTGTGATGCCTCGTGTAAGGAGGAGAAATGCCTACCATCACGTTTCCGAATTTGATAAAGGTCGGATTGTAGCATATCGCGATTGCGGTTTATCGTATCGCGACATTGCTGCTCGCGTTGGTCGAGATGCAATGACTGTTAGCAGAATATGGAATCGGTGGGTTCAGGAGGGTAATACGGAACACCGTGCTGGATCCCAATGGCTTCGTATCACTAGCAGTCGAGATGACAGGCATCTGATCCGCATGGCTGTAACGGACCGTGCAGCCACGTCTCGATCCCTGAGTCAACAGATGGGGACGTTTGCAAGACAACAACCATCTGCACGAACAGTTCGACGACGTTTGCAGCAGCATGGACTATCAGCTAAGAGAGCATGGCTGCGGTTACCCTTGACGCTGCATCAGAGACAGGAGCGCCTGCGATGGTGTACTCGATGACGAACCTGGGTGCACGAATGGCAAAACGTCATTTTTTCGGATGAATCCAGGTTCTGTTTACAGCATCATGATGGTCGCATCCGTGTTTGGCGACATCGCGGTGAACGCACATTGGAAGCCTGTATTCGTCATCGCCATACTGGCGTATAACCCGGCGTGATGGTATGGGGTGCCATTGGTTACACGTCTCGGTCACCTCTTGTTCGAATTGACGGCACTTTGAACAGTGGACGTTACATTTCAGATGTGTTACGACCCGTGGCTCTACCCTTCATTGCCCGCCGGGGTGGCCGAGCGGTTCTAGGCGCTACAGTCTGGAACCGCGCGACCGCTACGGTCGCAGGTTCGAATCCTGCCTCGGGCATGGATGTGTGTGATGTCCTTAGATTAGTTAGATTTAAGTAGTTCTAAGTTCTAAGGGACTGATGACTTAAGAAGTTAAGTCCCATAGTGCTCAGAGCCATTTGAACCAATCTACCCTTCATTCGATCCCTGCGAAACCCTACATTTCAGCAGGATAATGCACGACCGCATGTTGCATGTCCTGCACGGGCCTTTCTGGGCACAGAAAATGTTCGACTGCTGCCCTGGCCAGCACATTCTCCAGATCTCTCACCAATTGAAAACGTCTGGTCAATGGTGGCCGAGCAACTGGCTCGTCACAATATGCCAGTCACTACTCTTGATGAGCTGCGTTATCGTGTTGAGGCTGCATGGGCAGCTGTAGCTGTACACGCCATCCAAGCTCTGTTTGACTCAATGCGCAGGCGTATCAAGGCCATTATTACGGGCAGAGGTAATTGTTCTGGGTATACTGATTTCTCAGGATCTATGCACCCAAAATGCGTGAAAATGTAATCACATGTCAGTTCCTTGTATAATATATTTGTCCAATGAATACCCGTTTATCATCTGCATTTCTTCTTGGTGTGACAATTTTAATGGCCAGTAATGTAATACAGAGGCTTCCGACAATCACTCTTCGCAAGCGCCATCCGCGACTGGAACAAGGAAGGAAGGATCAACTTAGTGCTGCAAAAAATGCACTTCAGCAGACACCGTTGGGTGGCTTGCGGAGTTTACACGTCTGCAACGAGCCACCGGAGACCACCGGTCGCTCACCCCAAACTACTCAGAAAATATTCCCTGACGACCTTTGAAATTGTGGCAGAGGTCTGGTTCAGCCTGTAGATGCGAACGATGGTGCTACGTGTTTGGGACGGGGCTGGTGTGATAGCCGTGTTCGCAGAAAGCGCTCGGCGCGGCGGACAATGGGAGCGGCGGCGGCTGCGGCGGCGGCGGCTGGCTCGCCGGCGGCTGGCGCGGGCGCTGGCGCCCAGGCAGTAGGCGTGGCCGCAACGCCCCTGCCCGGCCGCGCAGCTCGCCTCCGCGTACATATTTTATAGCCCACAAAAAACTTTCCTCCGTTGTTTCGTTTAACGTGATTCAAATATTTCCTCTTCTACAGCCGACTCTCGGCGAAACAAAAACACAGACGGCCACGCACGCCCACCGAGTAATTTCCAGAGAGTCTCCGGTAAAAGAAATTCATTTCTGGAAAACTCCGAAGTCGCTACTGTCTGCTGTGCGTGACGTACTCCACCGTGTGGTTTCGTTGGGTTTAGTATCCCGCTGATGCTGTGGTGGATTTAATACTTAAGGAGTTGTCGAAGAAATAGTGTTTAACTTTCTGTCGTAATTCGAAACCACTAAGGACAGAGTGCCAACTCGTATGCACACAGGCACACAGATTTCAGGAGGCGAGGGAGAGTTACTCTGTCTATGACGTTGTTCAAGTGGCTCTGAGCGCTATTGGACTTAACATCTGAGGTCATCAGTCCCCGAGAACGTAGAACTACTTAAACCTAACTAACCTGAGGACATCACACACATCCATGCCCGAGGCAGGATTCGAACCTGCGACCGTAGCGGTCGTGCGGTTCCAGACTGTGGCGCCTAGAACCGCTCGGCCACTCCGGCCGTCTATGATGTTATAATTTACCGTCTAGTTAAATCATCAGACGATCAATTCCAATTACAAAATGATTTAGAGAGAATTTGTGTACGGTGCGAAAAGTGGCAATTGGCACTAAAAAAGAAAAGTGTGAAGTCATGCACATGAGTACTAAAAGAAATCAGATAAATTTTGGGTATAAGATAAATCACATCCATGCGCGAGGCAGGATTCGAACCTGCGACCGTAGCGGTCGCGCGGTTCCAGACTGATGCGCCTAGAACCGCTCGGCCACCCCGGCCGGCTATGACGTTGTAATTTATCGTCTAGTAATATCATCAGACGATCAATTCCAATTACAAAATGATTGAGAGAGAATTTGTGTATCGTGCGAAAAGTGGCAATTGGCACTAAAAAACAAAAATGCGAAGTCATTCACATGGGTACTAAAAGAAATCCGATGAATTTTGGGTATACGATAAATAGCACAAATCTAAGGGCTGACTATTCGACTAAATACCTAGGAATTACAATTACGAGCAACTTAAATTGGAAAGACCACATAGATAATATTGTGGGGAAGGAGAAACAAAGACTGCGCTTTGCTGGCCGAACAATTAGAAGATGCGACAAACCCACTAAAGAGACAGCCTACATTACACTTGTCCGTTCTCTGCTGGAATATTGCTGCGCAGTGTGGGATCCGTAGCAGGACGGAGGACATCGAAAAAGTGCAAAGAAAAGCAGCTTGTTTCGTGTTATCGCGCAATCGGGGTGAGAGTGTCATTGATACGATACGTGACTTGGGGTGGCAGTCACTGAAACAAAGGCGGTTTTCTTTGCGGCGAGATCTATTTACGAAATTTCGATCACCAACTTTCTCTTCCGAATGCGAAAATATTTTGTTGACACCCACCTACGTAGGGAGAAATGATCATCATAATACAATAAGGGAAATCAGAGCTCGAACGGAAAGATTTAGTTGTTCCTTTTTGCCACGCGCCATTCGAGAATGGAATGGTAGAGAAGTAGTATGAAAATGGTTCGATGAACCCTCTGCCGCCCGCATCTCGAGGTCGTGCGGTAGCGTTCTCTCTTCCCACGCCCGGGTTCCCGGGTTCGATTCCCGGCGGGGTCAGGAATTTTCTCTGCCTCGTGATGGCTGGGTGTTGTGTGATGTCCTTAGGTTAGTTAGGTTTAAGTAGTTCTAAGTTCTAGGGGACTGATGACCATAGCTGTTAAGTCCCATAGTGCTCAGAGCCATTTGAACCATTTTTGAACCCTCTGCCAGGCAGTGTGAATTGCAGAGTATCCATGTAGATGTAGATGTAGATCGTGAAACAAACACAGCTTTTGCTGCAAGTGCCATAAAAGAACCACAGAAAACCAAAAGCAGTATGGTCGGACCAAAACTGAGGAGCACTTCTCAAGTTACTACAAAGTCTTAACGATTGCACCACCTCGAGCAGTCTCTTTGGCAGTCAGTGACAGCAGACTGACCAGAAGAGACTAAGCTACATTTACATAAGGTGTGGAAAATGCTCAGATTTACAGAAAAAATGCGGGAGGTTAGATGACAAGATCGGGTCACGAGTAAAGAGGTACTCATCGATTTGTGGAGAAAAGAGCTTTGTGGTACATCTTGAAAAAAAGATCTATAGCCTTGATAGGACACATCCTCGGGCATTCATTAGGCTGTTGAGGGAAGTGTGAGATTTCTAATGACTGTGTCACCCCGATCAGCCACTAACGGCTGACTGACGCAAATAGACACCTACATATACCGATACTGTGGAAAATGGTTCAAATGGCTCTGAGCGCTATGGGACTTAACATCGGAGGTAAACAGTCCCCTAGAACTTAGAACTACTTAAACCTAACCAACCTAAGGACATCACATGCGTCCATGCCCGAGGCAGGATTCGAACCTGCGACCGTAGCAGTCGCGCGTTTCCTGACTGAAGCGCCTAGAACCGCTCGGCTACTGTGGAAAATGTTCAGGTTTACAGAAGAATTCTGGATGTTAGATGAGTTACTAATTCATTTATTTATTTATTTATCATGTGGCGTCTACAGAGGTCATCAGTTTCTTAAGCGCAAATGAAAAACATTTATATACTAAGGATTACACAGTACTGGCAAAAAAGACACGTATTAGCAATAAAATATAGAAAATAATGAATGTTTAATACTGACTGCAACAAAAACCATTAATGAAAGTCTAGTTTTTTATGCAGCACTTAATTTTTATCGCGTGTCTGCTACAATGCAATGTCCAGTGCGCTCAAGCATTCAGTTAATTTAGTTGTTGCTACGTGATCGTCCCGCATACCATGGAATTTCCTATGTGGACACTCAGTCACTGTGTGTTGCTCTGTTTGTTTAGCGCTACAGTCGCATTGACGATTTTCGGCCGTTTTCTACTTAAAGACCCCTAACTTCAGTTCCAAGCGCCCTGTTCTGAATCAGTTCAAGCGGCTCCACGAGTCCCGAGTGAAAAGCATTGTTGGAAATGGTTTGCTTTGATCTGTGTAGGCCATGTAGTTGAGGTTTTGGAAGGATATTCATTCTGATCTCCATTCTTCCTTCAAGTCCTAGGTGCGTGGGATACTGTTCCAGGTAGGTTTCCTTGATCGAAGCTTATTATCAGATAAGGAGCTCACTGTATTATTTATTGCCAGATTTTTGAAGTCTGAGATACGGCTGCTCTTTTTCCATTCTTCATCATTCCGTAGCTGTCACCTAAGGTGAGCAGCGGCAGGCAATATTTGAGGAAACTGGTAGCCATGCCATGGAACGGATGTGGATTTGGGTGTTCCAGATATTAGCCTCATTTTATCGTTATGGTATACATCTACATTTTTAACATGACGGCTTCTACTCCATACAGGGGAGCATCAGTCAGCAACATAGTAGAGCAGCGCTTGTGCTGCTGTGCGCACTGTCTTTGCACGTTCTCCCCAGCTTGTTTTAGCAATTATTCTGATCAAGCAGTTTCAGTTTTTATTTTATGATTTTTTTAAAGTAAGGGGTCGATCTAGACGTACTCTAGGATATTTTGGGGACTAATAAAGAGAGTCTCTGCGTCGACCTGGAGACAAAAGAGCTTTATTGCACATCCTGACTAAAAGAAACGATAGCTTTGGTAGGATATATCGTAGGGCATTAATTCTACTATGGAGGTAAGCAACCCTGTGACTCTGTGACAATCAGTAACAGCTGATTTTTATGAAAGTAGACTTAACTACATGTACTTATATTGTCGAAAATGTTGTCGTTTACAGAAGAATGCTGAAAGTTAGAAGGGTTGAAAGAGTAACTAAAATAAAATGAAATGCTTCAGATTGAGGAGAAAAGAGCTTCATGATACTTCTTTATCAAAACAAGGGATAGGCTGTTATGACACATCCTGATGTTTCAAGGACTAGTTAATTAGGCAAAAAAGAGAAGTCTGTGTGTTTCGCACCTGACAGATGCAGAGGATCAAATGAACGGAAAGACTAATTGTAATTTCGTGCAATGAACGTAGGTTTATGAGGAACTTCTGTAATTATTCGTCGTGCAGCCGATGCCTGCAACGAGTGGACGATATTAGCGACTGCAAGGATTTTCAGTAGACCATTGGCAGTGAAAAGCTAGGGGATTTGTAATGTTCATCGGTTGAGGTACAGTTTTCTATGGTAAATTAACTGCAGAAATTGTATACTGAATTCGAATTCAGAGCTTGATAACTTGGGTGAAACCTGTAGCTTTGTGCAAAAGACGTAGCAGTATTTGATAACGCTAGAAATTCAGAAACTTTGCTGACAGATCACCGATCTTTATGTGTAAATGGGTCAACACGAAAGATTGCTCAGTTTTCGGTACGTCCTTGAAAAAACGAAAGAAGACCCAATGGCTGTCTACAACAACACTCAGATGAGTATCGAAAATAATTCACTTCATCATGCATGGATACGTGTCCTAACTCTAGGACTCTCATAGTTCCTACTATGCAAAACATAATAGAACGATGGTTTAGTTCCATGTCTTTCAGACAAAGAGTAGAGCATTGATAATCGAACACGGTGCAATCGATTGCATACGAACAGCAGAATAATAAACACGTGATCAAAACAGAGAGAAATACCCATCCTTTGTCATGCAACTTCATTTTCTTCGCTACCGCAGAATACAAACAGTTTTCGTGTTGAGGTACGATATTTATCTATGCCGAAGGATGAAAAATATCAAAGAATCGCCCGTGTGAAACAAGGCTCCCACTGCTCTAACACGGAAATAGTTGGCACGTAACAGACTTGCGTGCTTGCATGTTGGTAGCCTTCCGAAAATGGCTAGGATGCTATTGATCATTATCGTCTCTTAAGCACACTACTGCATTATTGAATTATCACTGGCACGCCTTTATACACGATCTACCTCCAAACAAATAGAATTCAGAATCAAACATGAAACATTCTGATACGTCGCAACTCCATCAAACCCGACATGTTACTTAATAACATCTCACTATAACAGTTTAGTATTTAAACTTTCACTTTCATAAATTAAAGTGATGAAGAAAGGTTATCGTAATTGATTCAATTTTGGAAATAACGAGAATGAGCAAGGTGTGTGTTTTAGATGCTCGTCCATTCTCATTTATTAGAGTGCTGTACCCTTACCGCTTCGACAATTCAGACATAAAATTACACAACGAAATAAAGCACGGTATGTATCATTACATGATTATGCGGTTTACGAGCTGTCCTTGCTGCTTTGAGAGCTAGTACAGCGGAACGGCACGCGCCTGCTGATCTGACAATGCGGTCAACAGAATCTTCATGAATGTCCCACGGATATATAATATGCTAGTATTCTCAATTGCTTGTACTGTGAGGCCAACAGTAACTGCAAAATTTTCACATTCTTCATGAATAATGATTTAACTACAATGATGGAACGTGCGTAATATTATTTTTTTTTGAAATGTGACCTAACATGTAATCTCATTCAAAGGCTGGTAGTAAATTGTATGAAAATGAAATACACTTCATCTAAACACGCAAAACATATGAAACTACAAAAGGCTAATACATAGTTATGAGTGTTGGAATTTCAACTACCTGCAGTAATCAATCAGAAATGTAAGACGTTTCATAACCACGTTAGCAAAATAAAAAAAGGCGGTAAATTGCTGGAAGATGCTAAGTTTCATAAAAACGAATGATTACAATCCTATTGCAGGGCCTATTTCCGTCTTCATGTTCCTTATCAGAATTAGCAAGCGCTGAACATCAAATGTCTTTGAGAACTTTGCTTGGCAGATGATGGCTTCATTCAAAGTACGAACACATCACAGAAAATACTGAAAGGAGCGGAAATGTAGAGTCGGGCTAGAATTATCAACAGCCGCGCGGGATTAGCCGAGCGGTCTTAGGAGCTGTAGTCATGGACTGTGAGGCTGGTCCCGGCGGAGGTTCGAGTCCTCCCTCGGGCATGGGTGTGTGTGTTTGTCCTTAGGATAATTTAGGTTAAGTAGTGTGTAAGCTTAGGGACTGATGACCTTAGCAGTTAAGTCCCATAAGATTTCACACACATTTGAACAATTATCAACGAACACTACAGGTAAAAATCGAAGAAATGTACTTTTCACTTTAAAGTCAAAAACTTTCTTTCTGCGACACAGACCTCCTTCGTGAACGACTGTCCGCATCTCGATGTTTAGTGGGTAGCGTTGCTGCCTCTGAATCACGGTGTCCCGGCTTCGACTACCGGCCGGGTTGGGGATTTTCTCTGTCCGGGAGCTGGGTGTTTGTGTTCTCCTCATCATTCAATCATCGTTATTCGTGACAGTGGCTAGATTGGACTGTGAAAAAAAATTGGACATGCAAAAATTGAGACTTTGTACGGGCGCTGATGACTGCGCCGTTGAGCGCCTCACAACCAATCATTATCATCGACAACAACATCACCATCGTGACGATTATAAAAACTACTGTAAGTTGAAGAGGGGGCACGCTTTGTGAAGCTCTAACAGTGTTTCTTCTCTCCGTGCCTAGTCAACGCAAAGCAATGTAGAGAGATGTAGTTTTCAGCTACAGTGGAAAAATAAGCAGGCACGCACTCTTATACACACACACACACACACACACACACGTACACACGTGGAGCTAAACCCCGTTGCTACTTAGTGTTAATCTTTCTGGAGGTTAAAGTCACATTAAGTGATGTAAATGCCCTGTTGCTTACAGGAAATAGAATTTTAAATACAATGGTGCACACAACATAAGGACGAAGTAAAGTTTCGCGTTATGTGTCACTGCCAAATAACATAATTCGATGAACTTGGGCCACACAACAAGAACTGCTATAGTACTGTACAGTACAGTGAACTACAGAAGGTAGCTGAAACAAATACGCAATAAGGCGAACCGAAATGTCACTCTTATTCAAAGACAGTAATTAACTAAAGTCATCGATGGGCTTTATGTCGGGGGAAGGGGCAAGGCCGGCCGGGGTGGCCGAGCCGTTCTAGGCGCTACAGTCTGGAACCGCGCGACCGCTACGGTCGCAGGTTCGAATCCTGCCTCTGGCATGGATGTGTGTGATGTCCTAAGATTAGTTACGTTTAAGTAGTTCTAAGTTCTAGGGGACTGATGACCTCCGAAGTTAAGTCTCATAGTGCTCAGAGCCATTTGAACCAATTTAAAGGGGCAGGTCATTCCATTCTTCAAATATCCTCTCCTTCCAAGAGTTCCGTCAACTGCGATTTTCGGTTTGGTCAGGCATTATCATCCTTAAAAATGAGGTCTGCGTCGAAAACTTTCTTGGAAAGTCGCATACGGGGAAGGAGTACAGTGTCACAACAGCTCCGAGTTTACCATTTTCAGATATGGAGGTAAATTCGCTTATGCGGTATTATGCCTCGCCACGCCATAACACGTAAATGACCAAACGGATCACGTTCGACAGTGTTCCTGGGTACAGTATGTGTTCCCACGTCTCACCATATGAGGGTACACCCCGAATCACTACATGTACTGAATCTGCTCTCCTTGGACACTCGACACTTCTTCCCCATGTGCATCCTTTCTGGGATCGATGACAATGAGTGACAGAATCGAACAGTGCAGGTGGAAGGAGCTCTCGGAACGAGAGGTTATTCAGCCAATGGAATGGCCTGCACGTTCTCCCGGCTTAAATCCCAGGGAGACTATTGCAGCACGTCCACATTCAACAGAGGCCATAAAACAGCTGCCAACCGCAATGTTGAAGGGATGGAACGCCCTACCACAAGTATGCCTTACCAATCTCGTGGCTAGCGTGGGAGTAAGTTGTACAGTGTGCACTGCCGTTCGTGGTGATCACACATCGTATTATGAACAATGTCCCGCCTCTTGTAATGTACAGAGGAACATCGTGAATCGCAGTGACTTCTGTGTAATTATTATCTTTGAGTGAAAGTGTCGCTTCCGTTTGTCTCATTGCGTATTTCTTTCAGTTATCTTTTGTATTGTACTGTACTGTACTATAATGTATATGTTCTTTCTATGTATGGCCCAAGTTTCATCGATGATCATGCTTGGTTTGTGGGGCGTTCAACTGCGCGGTCATCAGAGCCAGTACAAAGTCCCAATCACTACACAGTCCAATCTAGCCACTTTCACGAATGATAATGGCATGATGAGAACAACACAAACACCCAGTTCCCGGACAGAGAAAATCCCCAACCTGCGTGGGAATCGAACCTAGGACCCAGTGATCCACAGGCAGCAATTCTAGCCACTAGACCACGAGCTGCGGTCTAAATTTCGTCGAACTGTGTTACTAGGCAGTGACACATCGTGCGAAAGTTACTTTCTTCCTTACGTTTTGTGCACCAGTGTATTTGAAATGCTAATCTACCACTTAATCATCTGAACAGCTGAGTTAATTTCTATTGCTTATCAGTGTCAACTCCCGCTGTAAAGGCTCTGTTGACAAAGGCTAAGAGTAGAATTAGTTTATTTAAGCGCTGAAAAAAATGGCTCTGAGCACTATGGGACTCAACTTCTGAGGTCATCAGCCCCCTAGAACTTAGAACTACTTAAACCTAACTAACCTAAGGACATCACACACATCCATGCCTGAGGCAAGATTCGAACCTGCGACCGTAGCGGTCTCGCGGTTCCAGACTGTAGCGGCTAGAACCGCACGGCCACTACGGCCGGCGTTGTGCGCTGACCGCACTGTAGTCTACATAGTGAAAGTTCTTATTATTATATCTCTGTGATATTAATTTATATTATTTCGGGTAGATGACAACAAATATTTACATTCATATTACTTATACCTGCGCGTCCTCATTATAATGAGAACAGTAGATAATGATGCAGTGAGCACAAAGTCATCGACGTTTATAGTTAACAGTATGAAGGCAGTGACTGATAGGGAGACGGAAGTAAATATAGCGCAGCACTCAATGGACAAGATTCTCCCCAGAATGGATTGTTTGGTGAGGCAGTCTGCTAGGAGCGGTAATGGACGAAAACGAAGACGCTGACATGAGTGGAGCCAGTACAGGCCGAAGTGAAACGCAATAAAGCTGTCAGCGCGGCCTCCTCTTTTTATGTCCGCGTCGTCGGTCTTTGTCACTGAACCGCCTCCCGAACGTTAATCGCATATATTTAATGACTGGAGCGCGTGCCTTCAATTAAGTTGCACTGTTAAACGTTATACGGCCAAAAATAAAATATGGCGTGCTGACTAGACGTGCGTAATGTGAACAATTGGCTCCCGCTGTGCAAGTTTGCTAGCTACGTTGTAAATAAGCGCTCACCTTTATTACTTAAATGGACTCTAATTGACCTACTAGTGAATGGAGCGATCAGGGAGCCCCTGTGTCAGTTAATATTAGCGGCTGATATTTACGCGTGTTTTAAACGCCCTCGCTAATGTAAGCCTTCTGGGCTGCCTCTGAATGGAGGTGCTGAGGTTACGTAAGGCTAATTGCGCTGGGATGACTGCTGGAATCAGTACTGGTTTTAGTGCGGCGGCCGCGAACCGCGAGAAGCGACTCTATCAGGCGAGCTTCTCGTCTCCCCACGACAGCTCACCTGATGGGCATATCCTTCGCGGAAACGTTCCTTTCCCGCTGTGTAAGTAACTTACGAATCAGTGAAAACGATGAAACTACAGAGCAGTTTCTCTGATACTCAGAAACCGCTTCGCCTTGCCATGCCAATGTTAGTCACTAAAATAACTTACAATGAGAAAAAAATGGTTCAAATGGCTCTAAGCACTATTGGACTTAACATCTGAGGTCATCAGTCCCATAGACTTAGAACTACTTAAACCTAACCAACCCAAGGACATCACACACATCCATGCCCGAGGCAGGATTCGAGCCTGCGACCGTAGCAGACGCGCGGTTCCGGACCGAAGCGCCTAGAACCGCTCTGCCACAGACGCCGGTTTTACAATGAGAAATTTGGTTTAACTTCCTAGTGCGGAGGATCAACATCTGCCGGTCGTGGTGCCCGGGCGGTTCTAGACACTCAGTCCGGAACAGCGCAGCTGCTAAGGTCGCAGGTTCGAATCCTGCCTAGGGCATTGATGTGTGTGATGTCCTTAGGTCAGTTAGGTTTAAGTAGTTCTAGGTCTAGGGGACTGATGACCTCAGATGTCAAGTCCCATAGTGCTCAGAGCCATTTGACCCATTTTGATCAACATGTATGGTCAGAGTTTAGCGTACAAAATCTACACCTACTCCTAGAACTCTTCTTTGGGAATCAGTGTGATGCGAATGAACCTTATACATTCTAAGACAAAAAGAGAAGAAATTATTCAAATGGGACGGAAATCAATAGAAGTGATTTACATGCACAGGCAAACAAATGATTACAAATTCAGAAAAACTGGATGATTTATTTAAGAGAAAAAGCTTCATAAATTGAGAAAGTTAATAACGTGTTAGTCCACCTTGGCCCTTACGTAAGCAGTTCTTTGACTTGGCATTTATTGATCTTCAACGAGCATCGGGGCTCACTTCGAAGCGGGACTCATCACTGAAGGCAGTTCTAGTCCGGTCAGTGAGATTACAGGCCGGACATGCGTCTGGAGACGTCCCGGAAAACGGAGGGATTCCAACCTCACTGTCGCCCACTATACGTCCCGAAAACCAGCGAGATTGTCTGGGGTCCCATTTGACTTCATAGCAGACAAACTTTGGTTGTCATTAGCGGCACCCTTACAGCACAGCGGTACTTTGATGACATTCTGCGACCAGTTTCGTTTCTCTTCATGGCAAGCCATCCTGGGCTTACATTTCAGAAAGATAAATCCCCCCCGCACACGGCGAGATTTCCACTGCTTGTCTTCGTGCTGGCACTCCAGCCACCTCGGAATTTGGACAATCTTACGCACTTATTGGACAGAATTTGGCACGATATCCGTCAGGAGGGCATCCAACAACTCCGACATTCAGTACTAAGGCGAGTAACTGCTTACATAAGGACCAGAGTAGGACCAATGCGTTATTGACTTGCTCAATTTGTGAAGTTCTTTCTCTTGTATAAATCATCCAGTTTTTCTGAAATTGTAATCATTCGTTTCTTTGCATATGTACACCACGTCTACCGATTTCTGTCCCAGTCGGATAGTTCGTTCGTGGTGTGCCGCTTTTTTTTATATTTTAGTGTGTATTAAGAGCTCTTACCGTGTCATTTACATCTTACACAATTTTAGCTATTTCAGTTTCTTTTCAGCGTTTCTGGTTGCTATTAGGACCATTCAAAAAGAAACGAGCTATAGAGTGTAACATGAAAACCATCGGAGGGGCCCCTAGAAGAGTGCCGAGCCCCCAAACTCGCCGCTAAAGGGACATGGGGGCCCACCCACGTGTCGACCGCGCGCCGCGTCCATTCACTGTACTCAATAGTGTTGAAGACAGAGAAATGAAGTTGCTAAAGAAAAGGGGTGTAGTGAGTTTCCTGACAGCGGAAGGAGTGGAGGGAACGAAGTTCATCAAAGAATGGCACAAGTGTACGGTGTGCACTGCATGTCCGTTGCAAGGGTTAAGGAGTGGCTCAAGCGGTTCAAGGATTGACGGATATTGTTGGCCGATGACGCACAATCTGGATTGCCGTACCTTATTAGCAATACCATTGTCCAGCTATCGGATGCTGTTATTATTGAAGACCGGCGTGTTACGGTGGCTTCCATTGCTCCAGAGGTCGATCTGAGCGTCGCAGCTAAAACGAATATGTAATGCTCTTCCTATATTTGTGCCATTCTTCGATTAATTACCTTACCACGTACTTCTTACGCTGTAAGAAAAGGAAAAACGCTCCTTCGCGCTTCTTTTCAAGCCTCCATTTATCTGTTTTCAGTAATATTGAGTGCAGTGGACAGCTGACGTGATCGCTCTGTCGTCCGTAGGCAGTGACAATATGATCCTATCAGAGAATTTCATTTTACAGCTTCCGACTCAGTCCTTCTTGTATGCATCTTATATGTCGCTCATCTTACCAGCTGTGAGGCTAACGAACGATGACAACATTCCAATACCTTCGGTTGTGAGGGAACATTTGAAGACAGAAAAAATGGCTCTGAGCACTATGGGACTTAACATCTGTGGACATCAGTCCCCTAGAACTTAGAACTACTTAAACCTAACTAATCTAAGGGCATCACACACATCCATACCCGAGGCAGGATTCGAACCTGCGACCGTAGCAGTCGCGCGGTTCCGGACTGAGCGCCTAGAACCGCTAGACCACCGCGGCCGGCTTTGAAGACAGAATTCATCATTTTGACTTCACTGGTGCTCTTTTCTATTTCAATTCCTTTATTGTTCGGTTGTGAGGGAATATTTGAAGACAGCATTCGTCATTTCGACTTTAGAGATGTTTTTTTCTATTTCAGTTCCAGTATAGTTCAGAAGTATTGCGCACTTGGAATATCGTAAAATTTTCCTGTGGGTTTGGGACTGGTGCTGTGATAACAGCCGGACACGGCAGTTATTGAATGATTCACACATTGTCCCCCTGGCATCCGAGCGCGTTTCAACCATCTGCATATCTGCGAATTTGTGCAATATTTTGTGAATATTTTGCAGTAGGTGCTGTTGATGGTAACTAGAGTAACTTGAGTTGATCTCGTGCCTCCTAACTTCCAGAAAGGCCTCTACAGGATGATTTTTTCCACTGTGTACAAACTCTAGGGACTGATCGATGAGAGGATACGGAACAAAAAAGGTCTCATGAACTTATGTCGGGAAATGTATGGTTTCCATTGTGGAGACCACTTATTCAATCACACTTTGTTACAGAGACTGCGGTCTAATACGCGCCTGTGATGCAGCTACACTTACAGTATGTCTGGTTTCCTGCTAGAGGGTGGTACTTTCCCTCATACGTCATGCCCTAACGTCCTCTCCTGCCATAGTAATTGGCAATGTTGTGTCTTATTCACTTCTCTTGCTGACTCACCTAGTAGTGGATGTGATACAGCTTTGTAAACAATGGTTTCGTATTGGAATCGAGAGCTTGCCGACCTGGTGTTTGGTGTTTACTTACTGACGGGCAAGTGGAAACGGCGGCGGGCAGCAAGGTTATATCAGGAGACAACAACCACAACATTCAATGTTTGCAACAGTTTCACCGTTTGTCTGAGACAGGGTAGTTTCAGAACGCAGGAAATCGTGAAGGACGTACTGCAAATGTTCGGACACCCGACTTGGAGGAAAATATGATTAACATTGTGGAAGGCGACCGCCGTTTCAGTACCAGACAGTTGTCTCGCCTGTACAGGGTGAACCAGACGACCGTGTGGAACATCCTTCATGACAACTGTTACTACTCTTATCACATACAGCGTGTACAGGCCTTACTAGCGACAGACTTTCCACATCGGGAGCAGTTTCGTCACTGGTTTCTTTACCAGAAAACCACGATTCCGGGATTTGTGTCATCAATCCTATTCACAGATAAGGCCACCTTTACGTAGAGTCGTATGTTCAAATTTCATAACAGTCATCTGTAGGAGAGCATGGTGACAGCGAATCATCAGCTGCTTAACTACACTGTCGACAATCAGTCACTGGAATCAGTTTCAGCCATGAAGTACCTAGGACTTTCTGTTAGGAGACGTTTTACGTGGAATTATCACGTAGATTTAACAGTAAGAAAGTTTCCAAACTTACATTTATTGGGCCAATCCTCAAGACGTATAGTACGGCACGATAGAGATAAGTTACACTTTTCTTGGAGTCATCACAAAGCGCTATGGAGGGGCATGGGGCAGGACACCACGTTCTGGCCGCTGTCGAGTTTCCAGGCTTTGGAACCCCAACTTCTCATTCAAGTATCTCCTAAATTAGCATCGCGAGGCTTAGTATACCATGTTCCAATCCTCCTGCCTAGGAAACAGTGGCTGGCAGTATCAGGAATTGAATCTGGGTCCTCCAATAAGAGTCAGACGCGCAGACCAGTCAGCTACAGGGTGGGACACGGTGCCTTACCAAACTGAATTGACAGAAGAGATTGAAACTTGTTGTGAATGTAAGAAGTATGGGTACCAGCTACCTGATGCAGTCTGCCTTGACCTGACCTTCAGGATGATCATGTGATCGTCACGTGATCCTGAAGGTCATGCATTACGTGATGAATGATCTTGGACTCATGACGTTATCACTCTTATAAGTGATATCGTTAACCAATAAAATCAATCGATCTATGCAAGTGAAAAACCCTCTCCCTTACCCCTCCCCTCCCCTCCTCATCCCATCCGCCTATGTCCAGCCAATAACAGTGCAACATTAAAAAGGAAACAAGCAATGAGAAAATCCAAGTTGGTGGAAACAGCCCATTAGTGTTAACGGTAAATTAAAAGTCCCTCCCACCTTCCCTTTTCCCCTGTCTCCCACCAATCATAGTGCATTATTAAAAAGATGTTGGGAATAGAACAATTATTCTGTACTTTGTACTCCAACCCCTTCCTCTTTCTAACGTGTCAGAGCGCAGTACAAAAAGATGCTTAAGAATGGTGTCCGATTACATTATTTCTGACGTACACATCAAGTTACACCCTTTCCCCCGTCTGCCCCCTGTCCCCACCTCCACTCTGTATCTCCAGCCAATCACAGCACAATGTTAAAGAATTCAAAATGCTAAGATGCTAGACACAGACTAATTGTGTGCTTTATACCCCACCACCTTCGCTTTTCAACCAACCAGAGAGTGGTATTAGAAAGTGGCACCAGGTATGCACTAAAAAATTACGTACCGCAACTTGAAAGTCAAAGATACGCATTATATACGTACAATGACGCACACACACTGTTCGTGTTCCATCTCCGTCTCGTCTCCTCCAATCAGCGCCTAGTATAAAAATGAAAGAGCCATTTAAATAGCAGCCGCATATGGAGCGGTGCTCAAAAGTATCCGAACGATCAAAATTATTTATTAAAAAAATCGTCATACACCTTGCTCTCATCTCCTCCAATCAGAGCTTAGTATTAAAATGATAGATCCCGTGTGGCCTCGTCTGTGCTGTGCTCAAAAGTATCTGAAATATTTACCAAAAAATACGTCAAAGTATCTGAATTGCATAAAAATGATGAACTGTATTTTCAAAGCTCACTTTCAAAAAAGCGTTTATGGACGAGCTCACGAGTCACATCAGCAATTTTCACATGTGAATCAATATCAATCATTGTAACCAGTATATAACATGCTCTCTATAAATAATTAAAAATCCACATTTGTTTGTAAAATATAAAAAATGATTTAGGAATACACAGTAGCTGAACATCTTTTTTTATTTTAAATACTATTCCGCAAACCCTGAAAACCCGAAATAAAATGCAATGCTGTTCTATAACCAAATTGCTTATTGTCACCCGTAGACTACTCCACTGCTAAAAAGCGTCACATGTCACATTTCTGTACCGTGAGTTGCTTTCACTGACACCAACAGATGTCTGCACTGGTGAAAAATTTCAAAATTTGAACTTTGGGCCACATACGATTTAAGACACAACAGAGTCTTAAATTAATTATTTTCCATGTCTACAATACTTATAGTATGCCACAATATTCTACAATACCTGCAGATTACTTCTGCAACGCAAAAGTGCGATGTTTTATGTCGTTTATATCAAGTTATTTTCACACACATCCGTCTGCAAAACGTGACTGTGAACTCTGAAGAATGTCTCAGGAGAGGAGAGAGTGAAGATAATGTATCGCCAGAAAAATACAATTCATAACAATCATTTCAAATGATTTGGACTTAGCTGTGAATTTAATAGAAAACATTGTAAGGCTCAAATTAATTATTTTAACTCTTCTATGATCCTTGTCAAATGCCACAGTATTCTAAAATGCGCCAGTGATGCTATAAAATGTAATGTCCGCGTTACAATGGCATCTAAATACGTAAAATGTATTCAATCTGGTAATGTATACAGTAAACAGTTAACGTTTTTTTCGTGACGAGTTTAGGAGGGGAGATAGTGCATCATAAGAAAAAATACAATCGATAACAAGAATTACACAAACTGCTGCTGCATTCAGAACTATGGCTCGCTAAAAGCCTGTGATCAGTTACACCAACATGTAATAATAGCACCGCCACACGTTCAAAATAATTTTTAGGGAAAGAAGGAAGGAAGAAAGAAGGTGTTCGATTTTCGGAAGAAATAAGATGTTTTATTACGCTATGTTACTTAACTGATGAACGACAGGCATTGTTTATACAGGCTGGCCGGTGTGGCCGAGCGGTTCTAGGCGCTTCAGTCTGGAACCGCGCGACCGCTCCGGTCGCAGGTTCGAATCCTGCCTCGGGCATGGATGTGTGTGATGTCCTTAGGTTAGTTAGGTTTAAGTAGTTCTAAGTTCTAGGGGACTGATGACCTTAGATGTTGAGTCCCATTGTGCTCAGAGCCATTTTGTTTATACACATTCACGAGAGACGACCAAAGACTGTAACAGGGAGAGATGTAACATCTCCAAAGACAATGGCAGTTTCGATATCTAGAAAATAAATAAAATTATTTATCATTTATGGTAATTTCTATGAAAATTCTCACACTTTACTCTGCATCTAAATTGTCTGGATTTCTTATTAAAGTAATCGCAGCGTGCATATTGGCACTACTGATGAAAAATTAGGTTAAGAGGCACTCGTAAGAGGTACACAAGTGTATAATACCTCAGCCTACCAGTAAGAAAATATTAAGAATGGAATGACATACTTTTAACAATATTTTTCACAGGTAACAAAGTACAAAAATGTGTATTAGCGATCCATTTTTTTGTCAAATGTGATCAGTGATGCTGAATTTATTACGACAAATATGCTCTTACTATTGTTAAACCAGAATTCTTGACACACAGCATGCAACGAAGTCGCACATTTAACGCAAACAATAATGTGTCTGCGCCTTAAGAATAGCACGCTCATATCTTCTCGGAAACAAATTTCACACAGGCGAGCTTTGTCTGAAGCCTTCAAAGTTTTGTGTGTCCCTCATCTTCCTATAGAGTCTAGGTATGACTTGCTGTTCTCATATGCAGCTTCGCTTTATTTTTCCCTCCAACTTCAGACGATAATCGATGCTTCTCGAAGTTCCTCTTCGACAGATAGTATTTCATTATCATGTGAATTATTACCCACCGCTTTCGAAGCCAGTAAGGATACTTATCGCTCTACAGGGTTGTTTCGGTTTGATATCTGCTAGCGGTATGTTGGAGACCGTCTTCCATCGTGATCATCATCCCCCCTCCCTCCTCCTCCTCCTCCTCCACCTCATCATTTCTTATTGTAATCATCGTTATTTTCCTCATTTTAATTAACTTCGTCTTTTTCTCGAACTCCTGATTTCATAAATACAATGATTTTATCGTATTCGCTGTTTTCCCAGTATCTGAGAAATATGTCTGGTGGAAAGCTGAAGTGCATGCTTCTTGAACCACATCTTCCTCTCCTGTGCCGAAACCTAACTAGATTTTTGTATTCGACATTATTCAAAGCTGGATTAGGGTCTGAAATTGAAAATAATATATGTCTGTTAAGTAATGGAAAGATTCTATATAAACATTGTTGTATTTTACCGTTGTACTCAGTGACTCGTCATTAGCTGTTAAGTAGCGTCCATACACACTAAGTGAAGCTAGATTCTGTTATATTGGCAACGAAGATCAAACCGAATGTTTCCATTGTGGTGGAGGCTTGAAACGCTGGGAAGAACCGGACGATCCATGGATTGAACGTCGACCGTGGATTCCCAACTGTTTGTTTGTGATTCTTGTCAAGGGTAAAAATTGTGTAGATACTACCTGTCAGAACAAAGGCTTGTTAATTGCAGTGAAGGCTGAAGGTAACTTTGAAGTCCCTACAAATCTACAGAAAACTGTAACGATTGTTAAACCAAAAGCAGCAAGTGCCTCGTCATCCGAACAATTAGTGACTAAGACAGCTTTTGACAGCTCTCATCTGTGTCAGATTTGTTTCCAAGAAGAGATGGGAGTGCTATTCTTTCCGTGTAGTCTCGTCGCTGTTTGCGTTAAATGTACACCTTCCCATTCTTCATATACTGTGTGTCAGAATTCTGGTTTAACTACAGTAAGAGCGCATTTGTCGTAATAAATTCAGTATCAACGAACAATTTTGACATATAAAATGGATTGTTAAAATATATTTTTCTACTTCTCTTACTGTAAAATGTATATCACGATTGTTGAAAGACAGTATTTCTTTTTCTTATATATACCAGCGAACTTATGTATAACACACTTGTGTACCTCTTACGAGTGCTGCTGAAACTGAAGGTTGTTTTATAAGTAATGTCAATATGCATGCTACGAATATTTTATTAATGCAGACAATATATATGCAGCGTAAAGTGTGAGAAACCTTACATATAACACTATGAATGATTAATAAATTTATTTATTTTCAAGATATCGGATGTGTAATTGTCTTTGTAGATGTTAAATCTGTCACTCATGGTACAGAGTTGGAACATGTGACGCATTTTAACAGTGGACTCGTCTATTGGTGATAGTAAGCAACTGGCACTAAAACAGTTTGATTTTATTTTGCGTTCACAATTTAAGTAAAACTCATTTTCGACAACTACACTCTCCTCAGTAATTATTTATATTTTATAAGCAAATATTGGTCTTTAGTTATTTATAGAAAATTTGTTATATGCTCGTTCCAATATTCCGTAGCGTATGATATATAGCTTCGAATGCAATTTACCGATGTGACTGGTATGCCAGCCCATAAAGGTTTTCTTGGAACTCAGTAAAGAAAACATACTTCGTCACATGACAATCACGTGATCACCCTTGAAGGTCATTTCAAAATCAAAGGGGATAAAGTAGTTGGTATCTCTGTTACTCATGTGGTAACTGAATGCTGCTATTAATTCAGCCCAAACATCCATATCACTAGAAAAAAGTTTCCTTGCTATAGTTCCATAAAGGCAGCCGTCGTACACTTATATTATTAAGTAAACACTTGCTGTGACAGGGTGCACAATAACAGAAATGTGGCAACATAATAGTAAGTCCCCAATATCATTTATTAAGAATGTGTTACAAAATGGTATTTAACTTTGGTACATTCAGAGGAGTAAGCTGGAAATTGAAATTTGGTGAAAAGATCTCGCCGCAACGAATAACGCTTTTGTTTTAATGACTGTCACTCCAACTCGCGTATCATATCCGTGACACTCCTTTTTCCTCACTTCACCATAACACAAAACGAGCTACCCTTCCTTGAACTTTTTTTATGCAACCGTCCATCCTAGCTGGTAAGGATCCCATACCACACAGAAATACTCTAACAGTCTTTTTAGTGTATTTGTTGCATCATCTAAGTGTTCTGTCAATAAAAAGCAGTGTTTCAGTCGCCTTTCCCACAGCATTATCTTTGCGAATGTTCCAGTTTAAGTTCTTCGTCATTGTTATCAACAGGTATTTAGTTTAATTGAGATTTAGCTGCGCCTAAGGAGTTTCCATATATTGTTTGTATTCAAAGGGGATCTCTAACAATTTTAATTATTCTGCTAAGCCCATATTCCAATTCTGAATGGCGTTTACACAGTGATTTTCTCTTTCCACATTATCGCTTACTATCTCACCCACAGATCTTGCGAGTAAGGTTTACTTCCATGCCACATGCGTCCACGGCCGAGATTGCTATCGAAGCTAGCTGATGCTCCACCTGGAGTACCCAGATCGACTCTTGATGGCAGAAGATATTTCCGTCGCCATAATCTGATCAGAAACATGACAAGAGAATTCGGTGAGTAGTTCCCGATGATCATACTGTGAACTAATGCCTTCCCCTCTCTCAGTTCATCTCATCCTCCCCCCTTTCTCTCTATCTCCCCCTCCCTCTTTCACCGTCCATCTCCTACTCCCCCGTTTCTGCCCATTTCCTCCTTCCAACCCTCCTCAGTCCATCCTCCTCCTTCTGTCCATCTTCTTCTTTCTCTTCTGTCTCTGGTCTGTTCGCTTTCTCGACTTCAATACCATCGATGAAGTGTGGGATACGTTGCAGACAAATAGCAGCACGTCCGTCCAGCGGCTGACAACCACGCTGGTGAAAGAATGGAACGCACTACCGTGTTCACACACCATATTAGGAACCATGTCCCGCCTTCTGTAATGTCCAAGGGACCATCGTGAATCGTGGTCACTTCTGTGTAACTATTCTCTTTGAATAAAAATGTAATTTATATTCCTCTTATTGCGTATTTCTTTCAGTTACCTTCCGTACTATACTGCTTCTTCCTACGTATGGACCAAGTTTCATTGCGCTATGTTACTTGGCAGCTACTTCCGACCTCAAGTTCTGCAGACCAGGCGAACGGTTGCTCGAAAGATGTTCCGCGCCACGGACGACAGCCGTTGGGGTAGTACGAGGGTCACTCCCAAAGAAATGCACAACTATTTTTGTAAAAATACCGATTTCATTTTGCATGTGTGATAGTTTTACAGTGTGCAGATACATCCTTCCCGCTTGTTTTCAAACTTAGTTCAACCTGTTCCCGTGAGTGGCGTCGTCACAGCATGTCTTCAAGATGGCTGCTACACTTGACGTTCGTCAGAAGCAACGTGCTGTCATAGAATTCCTGTGCTGTGAGAACGAGACAGTGGGAAACATCCACAGAAGTTGAAAAATGTGTATGGAGATTCTGCTGTCGATCGCAGTACAGTTAGTCAGTGGGTAAACAGGTTACGTGATGAAAGCGGGCACGACAATATTGAGGATTGTCCTCGCAGCGGCAGGCCTCGTATTGCACACACTCCAGACAATGTGCAGAGAGGTAACGAATTGGTGACTGCTGACAGATGCATCACAGAGAACGAATTGCCACGCTACGTTGGGATAGGGGAAGGATGTGTTTGCAGAATACTGTAAGTGTTGGCGTTAAAAAAGGTTTGTGCCAGATGGGTTCCCAAGATGCTGACAGTGGCTCACAAAGAAACAAGAAAAACGGTATACAGCGAACTTTTGGAACAGCACGAGAATGGTGGAGATGAATTTCTTGGAAGAATTGGGACAGGTGATGAAACATGACTCCATCATTTTTCACCAGAGACAAAGGGGCAATCAATGGAGTGGCATCATGCAAATTCACCCAAGAAAAAATAATTCAAAACCACACCATACGCTGGAAAAGTTATGGCTACGGTATTTTTCGATTCCGAAGGACTCGTGCTTGTTGACATCATGCCAAGTAGAACCACCATAAATTCTGATGCATATGTGACGACACTGAAAAAACTTCAAGCTCGACTGAGTCGTGTTCGACCAAATCGGCAAAAGCAGGATGTTTTGCTGTTGCAAGACAATGCACGGCTACATGTCAGTCAAAAAACCATGGAAGCGATCACAAAACTCGGATGTACAACACTGAAACACACGCCTTACAGTCCTGATCTGGCTCCATGTGACTATCATCTCTTTGGGAAACTGAAAGACTCTCTTCGTGGAAAAAGGTTTGAAGATATGACTCCCTTGTGCACGCTGCCAAACAGTGGCTCCAACAGGTTGGTCCAGAATTTTACCGTGCGGGTATACAGGCACTGGTTCCAAGATGGCGTAAGGCAGTTGAGAGGGATGGAAATTATGTGGAAAAATGAAAATATTGTTCCTAAAGGATGTATCTACACACTGTAAAACTTTCAAACATGTAGAATAAAATATGGATTTTAAAAAAATAGTGTGCATTTCTTTTGGAGTGATCCTCGTATTATGTTATAGGGGACATTGACCTGGGCTGCAATCGGACCTGTGGTAGTAATCGAAGGTACAGTGACAATTGTGGATTATGTGAAGATTATTACAGACCACCGACATTCTTTCGTGCTTGATGTCTTCCCCGATGCCGTTAATACCTTCCTGCAGGGTAACTGGCCGTATCACAAGCCCAGAAACGTGATGCACTGGTTTGCAGGGCATGATGGTAAACTCACGTTATTACCTGAACCCATTCGAACTTATCTGGTACGCTGTCGGGCGCCAGCTCTGCACCTACAAACAACCTGCCCGTAATTTACGAGAATTGCGTGACCTGTGCGTAGACACCAGGTGTCACGTACCTCCGGAACCTAACGACGACTTATTGAATCCACGCCACGCGAAATCGCAGCTACACTGCGTTTCGGAGGTGGACCAACGCTCTATTAAATAGGTGGTCATTATGTTTTCTCTCATCCTTACACACTGAGGCGACTAAAGTCATCTGGTACATCCTAAAACCGTGTCGGACCCCTTTTGCCCGGTGCAGTGCAGCATTTCGACGAGGCAATGACTCAACAAAGTCGTGGGAAGTCCACTGCAGCCATGCTGCAACTATAGCCGTCCATAATCGTAAAAGTGTTGCCAGCGCAGGATATTGTGCACCAACTGTACTCTCGACTATGTCCCATCCGTGTTCGATGGGTGGCCAGATCATTCGCTCGAATTGTCCAGAAGGTTGTTCAAACCAATTGCGAACATTTGTGGCCCTGTGACAGGGCGCATTGTCGTCCACAAAAAGTCCATAGTTGTTTGGGAACATGAATCCCATGAATGGTTGAAAACGGTCTCCAAGCAGCTGAGCAGAACCATTTCCAGTCAATGATCGGGTTTAGTTGGACCAGAGGACCCCGTCCAGTCCACGTAAACAAAAGCCAACACCATTACGGAGCCACTACCAGCTTGCACACTGTCTTGTTGACAACGTGGGGCCATGGCTTCGTGGGGCCTGCCACACTCGAACCCCTTACCAACTTAAATCGAGACTCTTCTGACCAGGCCACGGTTTTCCAGTCGTCTAGGTCCAATCGATATGGTCACAAGCCCAGGAGAGGCCCTGCAGGCGATGTGCTATTAGCAAAGGCACTTGCGTCGGTCGTTTGCTGCCATAGCTCATCAACGCCAAATTTCGCCGCAGTATCCTAACGGAAACGTTCGTCGTATGTCCCACACTGACTTCGGGTGTTATTCAACACAGTGTTGCTTGTCTGTTAGCACTTAAAATTCTACGCAAACGCCACTGCTCTCGGTCGGTAATTCAAGGCCGTCGGCCACTGCCTTGTCCGTGGTGAGAGGTAATGTCTGTAATGTGGTGTTCTCGGAACACTCTTGACACTGTGGATCTCAGAATATTGAATTCCCTGACGATTTCCGATATGGAATGTCCCACGCGTCCAGCTCCATCTACTATTTCACATTCAAAGTCAGTAAATTCCCGTCGTGCAGCCATAATCAAGTCGGAAACCTTTTCACATGAATCAGCTGAGTTCAAATGACCTCTCGGCCAATGAATTGAAATTTTATACCTTGTGTACGCAATACTGCCGCCGTCTGTATATTTCCATCTCTCTATCCCATGACTTTTGTCACCTCAGTATATATCTTTCAAAACAACGAACTGACTACGTATTCTTGTTTTAAGACTGTCCCGCAGGAAAAATAGGGAAAAAAATGGGTCAAATGGCTCTGAGCACTACGGGACTTAACATCTATGGTCATCAGTCCCCTAGAACTTAGAACTACTTGAACCTAACTAACCTAAGGACATCACACAACACCCAGTCATCACGAGGCAGAGAAAATCCCTGACCCCGCCGGGAATCGAACCCGGGAACCCGGGCGTGGGAAGCGAGAACGCTACCGCACGACCACGAGCTGCGGACAGGAAAAATAGGAAAAATGGGTTAAGCTACATATAAAGACATGCTCTTTGTATGTCAAACGAAATACTTTTTCACTTTTAATATACTTCTGCTGACAGCTGACTGACGGTTTTCAAAGTATATGCAACCGAGCGAGATGGCGCAGTGGTTATCACACTGGACTCACACTCGGGAGGACGACGGTTCAAACCCACGTCCGGCCAGCCTGATTTTGGTTTTCCGTCATTCCCCTGAATTGCTTCAGGCAAATGCCGGGACGCTTCCCTTGAAAGGGCACGGCCGATTGCCTTCCCTATTCTTCCCTAATCCGATGGGACCGATGATCTCGCTCTTTAGTCCCCTCCCCCAAATCAATCAACCAAGCAAGTATATGTCTGGAAGCTGTTTTCATTCATAACGCTTTCGTGACAACGACAGCTGCAATATTTCGAACATTCACGGTTTTGTTAATTTTTTCAAACTGAAATAACATATCTATTTTTCCACTGCCTACTGGGAAGAAGTAACGGGCACTTTTAACATTCGACGACAGAGAGACGTCATGGGATTATTCGGACGAATTGGATAATTGCACTTGCCACGTAAAATGTCCCACTCTCCGTGTTCATTCTCCCCCCTAAGTTTTGTTAAGTGAGTGTGAGAGCGCACACTGCTCCAAAGATGTAATCTGTCAGGACATTTCGTGGGCAGTCTGTTTTTGTACTGACTTTCTATTGATGTGACAGTGGCAGCGAACCGCATTTGAGAATGGAGTTTGGAAAACAGAGTAGTTGGAAATTAAATAATTAGGGTTCACTGAATACCTTTTGCAAGAGACGTTTGAGAGAACTGTGATTTTAAGATAAGAAATACTGTTTGTAGTTACCGTGATAACATACCTGGATTTACGAAAACCACAATGTGAGAAGCAAGTGTTTTTTCGCAGTTGTGCAAAAAGAAAACTCTACATTTGCAGATATAAGTTACGTGTCTTTATGACATACCTGGATTTACGAAAACCACAATGTGAGAAGCGAGTGTTTTTTCGCAGTTGTGCAAAAAGAAAACTCTACATTTGCAGATATAAGTTACGTGTCTTTATGAGTCACCCTCAGATCTGGTAATCTCAGATGATGGTATCATCTCCCCAAGTCGGTCGAAGTGTCGTTATGGAGATTAATGTAATAACAGTATTTAAGGAGCTTCGCTCGGCGCTAAGTGAACCACTGCGCGACAGCCGTACGGATATGACATGAATTAACAACCAGCTGCCGACGAAATAACTTGTTCTGCCGCAGATGAAAACGCCGTGTTGTGGTCTCGCCAGGAAGTCGTCAGCAGAGACGCGTCAAGTCTGAAACCAACTCTTGCAAAATCTGAACAATCTCAAACGCCACTAAGTTCTTTTTATTCTTCGGTACTTCAGTAACATACTTCCACACTTTAGAAATATGACTCTAGATTACACTAACTACAATTAAAGGCGCTGTATAAATAATAATAATAGAATGTTGGTGTTGTGTTGTGTTGGGCTGATTTGGGGAAGGAGACCAAACAGCCCGGCATTTGCCTGAAGCGATTTAGGAAAATCACGGAAAACCTAAATCAGGACAGCTGGGCGCAGGATTGAACAATCATCCTCCCGAATGCGAGTCCATTGCGCTAACCACTGCACCAATGTTGGTGTAAAATGTTAACTGCAATCTACTAACAATGAACAGAGAATGGATAACGTTATGGCTGCGACTTGTTGTCAGAAACCGTTGAGCCATTTCTCTGGACATGAGGTGATAAAACCTTGGGCAACCCAAGTCGAGGTAGCAGGACCGTGTAAAAATTTTGCCCTCGTCACAAAAAGAAAACTTCTTAGAATCCAGTCCTTTCAGCAAGTTACAATATCTAGAATGACAATTATGTAAACCCTGCTATAATGTGTTCGAATAGATCTAATGGAGTGTTCAACCACTAGATGCAGCCGTCTCACAAAACATGGGGAAAGAGCTCTATTATTAAACTATCCATGTTATGTTGAATTGGATATGCGAATATGCGTTCCTTCCGCAACGAGTAATATGCAATCAGAATTCCCCGACTATCGAATGATGCCTCCAGCAACTTCAAACAGCGACTACAAGTGCTTCCGGTACCCCATGTGTTTCATTTCAATGACGAACCAATGAGCACATATCGAGATGACGTATGCTAAGACGCTGACCACAAATTCTGGAGACCGGGACTCGTATTCACGTTGAGCCACCAACATTTACACTACTGGCCATTAAAATTGCTACACCAGGAAGATATCGTGCTACAGACGCGAATTTTAACCGACAGGAATAACATGCTGTGATATGCAAATGATTAGCATTTCAGAGCATTCGCACAAGATTGGCGCCGGTGGCGACACCTACAACGTGCTGACATGAGGAAAGTTTCCAACCGATTTCTCATACACAAACACCAGTTGACCGGCGTTGCCTGGTGAAACGTTGTTGTGATGCCTCGTGTAAGGAGGAGAAATGCGTACCATCACGTTTCCGAATTTGATAAAGGTCGGATTGTAGCCTATCGTGATTGCGGTTTTTCGTATCGCGACCTTGCTGCTCGCGTTGGTCGAGATCCAATGACTGTTAGCAGAATATGGAATCGGTGGGTTCAGGAGGGTAATACGGAACGCCGTGCTGGATCCCAACGACCTCGTATCACTAGCAGTCGAGATGACAGGCATCTTATCCGCATGGCTGTAACGGACCGTGCAGCCACGTCTCGATCCCTGAGTCAACAGATGGGGACGTTTGCAAGACAACAACCATCTGCACGAACAGTTCGACGACGTTTGCAGCAGCATGGACTATCAGCTCGGAGACCATGGCTGCGGTTACCCTTGACGCTGCATCACAGACAGGAGCACCTGTGATGGTGTGCTCAACGACGAACCTGGGTGCACGAATGGCAAAACGTCATTTTTTCGGATGAATCCAGGTTCTGTTTTCAGCATCATGATGGTCGCATCCGTGTTTGGCGACATCGCGGTGAACGCTCATTGGAAGCGTGTATTCGTCATCGCCAAACTGGCGTATCACCCGGCGTGATGGTATGGGGTGCCATTGGTTACACGTCTTGTTCGCATTGACGGTACTTTGAACAGTGGACGTTACATTTCATTTCAGATGTGTTACGACCCGTGGCTTCACCCTTCATTCGATCCCTGCGAAACCCTACGTTTCAGCAGGATAATGTACGACCGCATGTTGCAGGTCCTGGTCGGGACTTTCTGGGTACAGAAATTGTTCGACTGCTGCCCTGGCCAGCACATTCTCCAGTTCTCTCACCAATTAAAAACGTATGGTCAATGGTGGCCGAGGAACTGGCTCGTCACAATACGCCAGTCACAATTCTTGATGAACTGTGGGATTGTGTTAATGCTGCACGGGCTGCTGTAGCTGTACACGCCATCCAAGCTCTGTTTGACTCAATGCCCAGTCGTATCAAGGCCGTTATTACGGCCAGAGGTGGTTGTTCTGGGTACTGATTTCTCAGCATCTATGCACCCAAATTGCGTGAAAATGTAATCACATGTCAGTTCTAGTATAATTTATTTGTCCTATGAATACCCGTTTATCATCTGCATTTCTTCTTGCTGTAGCAGTTTTAATGGCCAGTAGTGTACGTGTTGTGTAGTTTCCCCGAATAGCATGTGGCAAATGCTGGCGATATTTCTTTCCCAATCCGAACGTACGCTCCATCTGTAATAACGTTAAAGCCTTCCGTAATAAATACGCGGCACGAAGATACAGGAACTGAGTAACGGAACGCTGAACCTCTGCACCGCATGAAATGTGGAATGTTACCGAGCGAGTTGGCGGAGTAGTAAGCACTGGAATCGCATTCACGACGGCGGTGGTTACAGTCCGCGTCCGGATGTACAGGTTTTCCGTGTTTCCCAAACTCGTATATGACGAATGCCAGGGTGGTTCCCAACTTTCTTCAATACCAAAAAGATTCTGTTTCTAACGACAACGTCTTCCATGGAACGTTAAACACTAATCTTCCTATTTTTCCAAAAGGGGAACGCCCTCTGCGTTAGTACCGACAGCCTTGCCGCGCTAAGGCTTCGTAAGTGTACGTAGTTCTGCCCTGATCAGCCACTCCTGTTACGCTAAGCACATCTGCGTATCTGGAATGAGGCATAAATCTAACAGCGCCATTTAGCCATGACTTCTGCCATTTCAGTGTATTCACACGACGGCTACAAGTGTAAGTGCGTTGTATTTGAAGCTAGTTTCAGATTTGGCTCTCGTTTAGTGTTAACGGCGCGCCTGCACACAGCGCCGAGACGCGGACACTCGAGCAGCGGCGCCGCGCGGCGCGGGCAGAGGTGGGCGTGGAGGAAAGCTGTCATTTGGCGCGCCGTCCCGTCCGGCCGCTTCCCTTTAAACGCGCGCCTGCTGCGCCGGCCGCCGGCCGCCGCGCTGTGACGTCACACCGACCTTGGACAGCGAGCGGGCTTCCCAGCCGCAGCCAGCTAGCGCGCCTTCCATCTCCCAAATGATGCTGCCGCACTCATTACGCCCGTGTGCCGACTCACACTCGCCCTTCCAGTTGGGTCGTTTCCTCGCTGCGACACGTACGAGCATTCTGCGCTCCATTCCCGCTCCGTAAAATATTGGAGCGTGGCTCGGAAGCATTGCCCACTACTTTCTTCACGGCAGATCTCGACACGTTTGGAGTCTGATAAGGGAAAAAAATTAAGTCGAATGATCGTATGGCACGACTGACCGGGAGACAGTCTCTGGGGTTGTTCGGGCGCCTAGTGCGAGTGTTTTTTATTTGACGCCACTTCGGCGACTTGCACGTCGATGATGATGAAATGATGATGAGGACAACGCAACACCGAGTGTCCGAGTGGATAAAATCTGGGGCCCCGAGGCGGACGATAAGCAAGAATTGAAGACATGCTCGACAAAACGGGCTAATCCTAAATCTAAAAACTTAACAGATACGTGTTGCCATCTGTTGCTGGGTACGGGAACGATCAGAATTGAGATTGGTCCAGTGTGCGATTTGTGCTTTTAGCAGTGGGGGGGATGTCTTAGGGGGTTAGTATAATTACATATATTACTAGCTTGGACCGTTGCGTTACCCATAGTCAAACAGTTACTTATAAATAGATATTAATGCCGAAACTCACTATTCACGCGTATGCACTATCAGAAAAGCCATCCCTTGTTATATCTTTAAAAGTACATTATAGGTAAAGATAATTTACAAAATCATCTACATACAGGTATACGAGGGGAATTCAAAAAGTAAAGGCACAATTGTGAAAAGCTGTACTTATTTTGATGATAGAAAACTGAAACATGCGTTATTTTTCTACGTAACCTCCTTGGACTTCAATGCAGTTGTCCCGACGTCTTACGAGTTTTTTTATTTCATCAGAAAATACGTTTATCGGTTGCTTCTGTAACCAATTTTGCACCGCAGCAATGACGTCTTCATCACTTTCAAATCTTCTTCCCTGTAGTGCTTCCGTTAAGGGTCCAAACATGTGAAGATCGCTTGGAGCCAGGTCTGGCTCTGAAACTGGATGTTCCAGCACCTCGAATCTCAACTCCTTTCCGCTAAGGTCGCAGGTTCGAATCCTGCCTTGGGGACTGATGACCTCAGAAGTTAAGTCCCATAGTGCTCAGAGCCATTTGAACCGCCCGCTACTCGAGTCAAAGCAGGAAAATCCCATGTAAGCTATTGCGGTCTCACAGACTGCATAATTTACATATACGAATCTCCACCCTTCTAGGCTCTAAAATAATATGTTAGAGATATAGCTCAGTGTTCGCATCTCGAAACTGACACACGTTTGGCGGTGTCAGACTATGATTTCGACATAGAAGTTATATCTCGCTGCATCCATTTTAACATAGTTTTCACCTTTTTATCGACTATTGTAGCAAATGGTTTTTTTATAATTGAATGAAAGGCGAAAACGATTTGGCAAAGATAATTATTTCTTTGGGCATACGCTCAATTTGACAGTGTCATAAACTTGTGCTATTTTATGAGCATCGAGTTAAAACTTACTTCAATTTAACGATCTCATGACTTGTTTCAAATCCTCATCGTCTTCATCTTCGAACAGCAGTTCTCTTTTATTTTGCATTTGTTTTAACAGATTTATTTTGTCCACGAACTTTTTTAATTGGGACCTTTCAAACGTAGCTTGCGAATGCAGTTTTAAAATGATGAAAAATGCACCCACAACAACGGGTTACTTGCTTTTGTTCCGGCAATCTCATATTTTTTACCAAAGTCGCTGATCTCAGATAAATCACGGACACAACCTACTATTCGCACATGTAATGGATATCAATGTGAAATGACGTTGTGTATGCTGTCCCAGGTATAAAGGATTGTTTAAACATCATCTGCGTTGAGTAAGAAGTTGAAATTCCCACACTGTGAGAACTGGCTATGAGCCTGGATCTATCAGAGGTTTCCAGTCTTGGTGAGATCGGTCGATAGGCACTGCTCGTTCCGTACGCTGGTGCGGCCCCACTGACCTCTACATCCTAATGACTAAGAAACTAGCATCTAGTTTTTCCCTGCTGAAGCTGCTGTCCTTGTTAGCTATAGCATGGCCAAGAGTGGTTAAACAACATCAACAAGATGTATGCAAATGTTTATGGAATGCGTATAAATTCGATTTCACGTTTCTTTTGTTTTACAGATTGATCATAGACATGGTGAATATTGCCTTCTTTCGGGCAGTCACTAATGGGTACAAATGTGTCGGCCACTCACTACATACGCGCCATGTAATCACATCTGGTGTGCTGACAAAGCGAGCGGTGCCACTGTGGCATTAAGCGGGACCACCCAGTGGCTGATCATTCCTCCCCGCACTTGATTTAATAAAATTTTGTGTCTGGTTTCGCTAATAGCTATACAATGAGTCCCAAACATTTATGTTCAAAATCGCACACATGTCAGAGGATCCTAAACTCAGTATCTTGAGACAAGGAATTAACTGTTGGATATAGATGCCTAGTTTCCTATTGATACAAACAACACATCTCACACTTCTTTACCTACCAGGAGAATAGTGTCAAAACATTCTTTTGCCGTCATGACAGAATTCACGATGCCATTTCACTTCATTATGCAGTACACTGTGCAAAATAACATGTGTGTCCCTGTTGTGCATTACTTGAAGTCAGCCAGCCGCTGATAAACTGATGACAGACAGCAACAGGAGCAAACGTACTACTATAATATATAAATTAGGATAGATTTAATTTTATTTTACAGCGTATAAACGTGTTTTCTATCAAATTTATGCATTTTAGGGCCCCAGATGATGGGCGAAGGCCCGAAACAAGTAATGATATCCCAATATAACAAATTAAAACACACGAATAAATGAAATTATGTGACTCGTTGTGACCCCGGGTTTATAGGGTTTTCTAAATATTCAGGGTCAAAATTATGCAGGTGGCTGAGGATAATAAGTAAATACTTTGAGAACAGGAACAAATGATCAGAAATGAATATTCAATGTTTTTATTGACATGAACTACTTACACCACGTCGCAGCAACTGAAGGTCATAGAAACTCCTCAACCTGACGAGTAGAAAAGGAAGGAGGATTAGAGTTTAACGTCATTGGACAATGAGGTCACTGGAAACGGAGCACATGCTCGGATTGGAGAAGGATAGGGAAAGAAATCGTCCGTGCTTTTTGGAAGAAGACATCCCGGATTTCACCTTAGGTGCTTTAGGGAAACATCGGAAAACAGAAGTCTGGAAGACGGCGGGGAGATATGATCCCCCGTACTCCTGAATTCCAATCCTGTGTCTGAGCACTGGTCAGTAAAATTAACGATAGCAGTGGAAATTTTGCTTCATAAGGACTCTCCACATTGAATTCTTTCAAGAGCGCACTTCGCGGGCGGGTTGGTTGTGATTATTGATGAATCTTCTCACACACACCATCATCTTAATTTCCGGTTCTATTGTGGGCTGGACGATTTAGTTTCTCAAAGTTTCCGTCCACGGGAATAAATTCCTTCCAATGTGCACCACATTTTTTACGTAACTATTCCCTACAATTTTTTTAAACTTTCGCGACGTCGTGCAGTGCTGCAATATAGGATAAATACATGTCTGCATGTTACAGTGGAGAGTAACGTTCATTTTTGACAAGCAGTCATGAACTATAATCATTGTGAAGTGCATTGTGAACTAATCAGAGACGACTGTGTACTATCTTTCAAGGTAGCGCCACCGACATCGATGCTGCAGGCACATTTGTAATGAAACACAAGTAGTTTACAAACACGTGCCCTCCACACATTGCCCATTCAAGATACGTGTCATACAAAGTATTCTTTCCGACGATTCGCGCCCTTTCACAATTTACTTTGTTTAGAATCTTCTTCTTCTTTTACTTAACGTTAATCTGTTTTAGTAAGGGGTTCGCTGTAGTCTAGGATTTGGCAATTTTGTTATTTTTATTTAAGTTTGCGGGCGAATTCTCTTTCTGTCACCGCAGTCGCCAATTACCTAATGGAGGGAAGCCTTGTCCGTTCTCTGTCTGTGAACTGTGTTCTTTGTGTCATCGTATTTCAACTGTTCGTGTATCGTATTTACTGAGGCGGAAAGTGGAGATCAGCCCAATATTTGCCAGAACGAGCGTGGCAAACCGCCTAAAAGCAAGACTCAGACGAACCAATGCATCAGGCACGGTCTTTTGATCCCTCCTCACGATCCTTTCCGTCCTTATAGATTTAGGTTTTCCGTGCTCCAGTGAAGTCTCTTGCTGCGAAGTCTCGTATGGTTCCTTCGGAATGACACGGCCCATTTCCTTCGGCAACCTTCCCCGATCGAAAGCTGCATTCCGCCTCTAATGATCTCAGCCGCCTCGGCAGCCGAGGTCTATATCGAAAGCCAGTCAGGTAGAGCTCTAATCTGAGGTAGCCGCTTCAAATCCTTGTGGTGGTACAAACTTGCACCGTCTGCGTTTGACTGGCCAGAGGAGAAGATATGGAGGCGTAAAGTTACTGATCACAACACCCCGCGCCAGTATCTTATTAAATTCCTAATCTCTCCCCAGTGTCTCATGTAATGACGGCATGTAACATTGTGGATGCGATTCTCCCGCCCAAGGGGGACGTTAAGCTCGTTGGTGCCTTCGGAACTGTTATAGATGAATAGCTTACATCTCTGGTTTCGCACATTTTTTTCTGTCATAATTCTCATACGAGGCCAACGGCCTTGCCGCAGTGGTAACACCGGTTCCCGTCAGATCACCGAAGTTAAGCGTTGTCGCGCTAGGCTAGAAATTGGATGGGTGACCATCCGGTCTGCCGAGCGCTGTTGGCAAGCGGGGTTCACTCAGCCCTTACGAGGCAAAACTGAAGAGCTATTTGACTGAGAAGTAGGGTTCCGGTCTTGTAAGCCGACAAGCGGCCGGGAGAGCGGTGTGCTGACCACATGCCTATCCATATCCGCATCCTGTGACGGGCTGAGGAAGACGCGGCGACCAGTTGGCACCGTTGCCCCTTCATGGCCTTTTCGGACTGAGTTCAGTTTAGTGACAGAATGCGCTACCTATGTTCCAGAACGTCATGCATAGAAACGGGATTTTTCTGGGCCTCATACCTCAGATTCTACAACTGATAGAAAGGTAGGGTGAAGCGTTTTGGATATCCATTGGGTTGGGGACCACTTTTATACCAAACAGAAGGATCGTCTCACTGTAACTATCTTACAGTACAGGCTCGAAGTTCGAATTTTACACGCTTCTCCCGGCTTAGGCAAATGGAGCAGATCGGTTGGTCCTGCTGGCATTATATGTGCACCTTGAGGAGCTTATGGAGGCACAATTTTGTTCGTGGGCAGTCCCCGAGAAAATCCGAAAAACATGGCGTTTGGGCTTCAAAACCGAGCAGCGGATTCCAAGCCGGCTATGTACAGCAGATGGCTAAATTTTTTACGAGATATTCTTAAGATGTCGATATTGAACAAGTCGGAAAATTTTATTGCTATCTTTATCAGTATCCGAGATACGCAGGTTCAAGATTACCGTACACGTAGACGTAAAATACGCACGTAATATCCGGTGTGAGACGTAGCACGGTCAAACACACTGTAAAATGTCTCCGTTATCATCTGAAGGGTTCTGGGAACTGTAGTACTGACGCACATAGAAAAACGTTGTGCACGTAAAATCTGGGCTGAGGCGTAAAATTATTTTCGTGTTTCACACAAGTAAACCACCAGACTTTTACTGACCCATAAAGTTCTTGTTCAAATGTGTGTGAAAAATTATGGGACTTAACTGCTAAGGTCATCAGTCCCGAAGCTTACACACTATTTAATCTAAATTATCCTAAGGACAAACACACACACCCATGCCCGAGGGAGGACTCGAACCTCCGCCGGAACCAGCCGCACAGTCCATGACTGCAGGGCCTTAAACCGCTCGGCTAATCCCGCCCGGCATGAAGTTCTTATTATAGGAGTGACATGCCCTGCTGTAGGAAAGAAAAGAAGTGAACCAACGGAATAATGCTGCTATCGGAGAGCAAAAGAGGCTAATATGCTCCGGTTTTAAAAGACTCTGTGGAACCGCGCGGCCGCTACGGTCGCAGGTTCGAATCCTGCCTCGGGCATGGATGTGTGTGATGTCCTTAGGTTAGTTAGGTTTACGTAGTTCTAAGTTCTAGGGGACTGATGACCTTAGAAGTTAAGTCCCATAGTGCTCAGAGCCATTTGAACCATTTTTTTAAAAGACCCTGACTCAAAAGTGAGGTACCAGCTTCCTCATTCTAACTTCCTCAATGCCTCTAAAAATTATGAAAGAGAAGAATACTAACGTTTTTGTGTTCCGGTAGGAGCATTTTTGCACTGGTACACAGTTATCTAGACTCAGTAGATGTAGTTAATACACATTCTTCCGACAGCGCAACGAAAGGGGAATTCGCTTTCCCCCCTCCCTTCCCCTCTGGGTCTACTAGCTAACACTGACGCACGGCACTTCCTCTTTCTATCCGAAAGAGCTCGGAGTCAACGGAACTTTAAATCACAATCTTGCTTCCTTTTCTTATGGGATGTATAACTGCCAGGTTATACACACACAGTTCAGAAGGCGCCTTCTAGGAAGCAATTAACACAAAGACGATACCCGGATTGTTTACGAAAATACGAACTTATGGGACATCTGTGGCCCGCTTCTTGGCGACCCGCAGCCTCTCGTGGCGTTAAATTGTGCTTCAATCAGATCACATCAACACGTGGTGAATGGCGAGGCTGACGGCTTTACGAGAGGTAAGTTGCTTCTTTTGTCAACCAATTTGGGCGGCGGCTGGTGTTAATTATGTGGCTAATAGCGCGCAGGTAGTTAGGCCGGCGGGCGAGTGATATGTGGCAGCGCCGCGCGCCTCTGCCGCCAGGATTTCCGCAGCGACGGCTCCTCTGCAATTACCGCTCTCTGGCCGCCCGCCGCCCGCCGCCCGCGTTACGTGAGAACCGCGCAAATGCTCCAGACGCCGCCGTCCGCCTCACTACTAATCCAAAACTCGCACCAGCTCCAACACAGGGTAAATATCTTGAAAGTAACACCTTATTTCGTAACCTATCTCTCAGGATATACACTGAAGCGCCAAAGAAACTGGTATAGGCATGCGTATTCAAATACAGAGACAGAAAACAAGCATAATACGCAGTTGTTAGATCGGTTACTGCTGCTACAATGGCAGGTTATCAAGATTTAACTGAGTCTGAACGTGGTGTTATAGTCGGCGCGCGAGCGATGGCCTACTCGTGTACTCTTAATGACTGCACGACGCAAAGCTTTACGCCTCGTCTGGGCCCGTCAACACCGGCATTGGACTGTTGATGACTGGAACCATGTTGCCTGTTCGGACGAGGCTCGTTTCAAATTGTATCGAGCGGATGGACGTGTACCTGATGGAGACAACGTCATGAATCCATGGTCCCTGCATGTCAGCACGGAACTGTTCAAGGAGACTCTTTAATGGTGTGGGGCGTGTGAAGTTGGAGTGATATGAGGCCCTTGATACGCCTACGTCCATTGCATTCATGTCTATTGTGCATTCCGACTTGGGCAATTCCATCATGACAATGCCACACCCCACACGTCCAGAATTGCTACATAGTGGCTCCAGGAACACTCTTATGAGCTTAAACACTTCCGCTGGCCATCAAACTCCCCAGAGATGAACATTATTGAGTTATATCTGGGGATGCCTTGCAACGTCCTATTCAGAAGAGATTTCCACCCCTCATACTCTTACTGATTTGTGGACAGCCCTGCAGGATTCATGCTGTCAGCTCCCTCCAGCTCTACTTCAGACATTAGTCGAGTCCATGACGCGTCGTGTTGCCGCGTTTCTGGATGCTCGCAGAGGCCTACACAATATCAGCCATGTGCAACAGTTTCTTTGGCTCTTCAGTGTATAATCCCTACTACAGGCTTACAGGGGATGTAGAGGGGACTCATCAGATAAAGTTTTGATATACATCTCATGTTCAGACATGCACCGCTTTGATATTGTAAGTAGGCTGTTTAGGTTTTTATGTTGGTAACGCCACGTAGCGCTCTGTATGAAAATCACTGGCTGTGCTGTGTGCAGTCTGTGGCTGGTTTGCATTGTTGGAATTTGCTATTGTAGTGTTGATCAGTTGGCTGTTAACAGCGCAGTTGGAGGTGAGCCGCCAGCAGTGGTGGATGTGGGGAGAGAGATGGCGGAGTTTTGAGAGCGGATGATCTGGACGTGTGTCCATCAGAAAGAGTAAATTTGTAAGACTGGATGTCATGAACTGATATACATATTATGACTTTTGAACACTATTAAGGTAAATACATTGTTTGTTCTGTATCAAAATCTTTCATTTGCTGACAATACCTATCAGTGGTTAGTGCCTTGAGTAGTTAGAATCTTTTATTTAGCTGGCAGTATTGGCGCTCGCTGTATTGCAGTAGTTCGAGTAACGAAGATTTTTGTGAGGTAAGTGATTCATGAAAGGTATAGGTTATTGTTAGTCAGGGCCATTCTTTTGTAGGGATTTTTGAAAGTCAGATTGCGTTGCGCTAAAAATATTGTATTTCAGTATCAGCACAGTAATTCATTAATTTTTGAAAGGGGACGTTTCTATATAAAATAATTATGATGATCGGGTAGCTTTCAAATCTCTCGGTTCGCAGTACGCGCACAGACTAGGTACTCCTCACCGTCGTCAGTCCCTGTTGTAATTATGACGTTACATACAGTTTCCGTCTGACTGCAATGACGGTTGTAAGAAACGGGTACGTTCGCACCTAGGAGGGTTGACTGGTACTTCACGGACGCGTCGCACTCTCGACTTTGAAGAGTACGTGGAACTAAGCCGTACGATGAGTAACCTACTCGAAACACAGCACCGAGGGAGGTAGCACACTGGTCTCACATTCAGGAGGACGACGGTTCAAACTCGCATCCGGGCATCCAGATTAAGGTTTTCCGTGATTTCCCTAAATCGTTCCAGGAAAATAATGGGATGGTTCCCTTGAAAGGGCACGACCGATTTTCTTCCCGAACCTTGACACAATCCGAGCTCCGTCTCTAATGACCTCGACGTCGGTCGGACGTTTTCCTCCCTTCCTTTCGAAACATAGACCATGCCAAGGGCTTCTGTAGAGCACACAGGTAAGAGTTCACTGTCTCCGCTGTGTGCGTACATTGATGCGGGACATTTGAACGTGATCCGATATTGAAACTTACTTTACATCCAAACGGTATGTTTCTGGATATGAGTTCCTTATCACAACTATCTACTATCGGTCGAATGCAACATCTAGAAAATTTTAATAGGAATTGTGAAACACCCTGCGTATGAGACAGGCGGAATACCCCCAGACTTCTTAAAACATTTACTAATTCCAGGTGCAAAGAAGACAAGTGCTTGCTAGTATAACGTTACCGAATCATCTGCTTGATAAATCATGCTTGCAAAATTATGGCACGAATTATGTACAGAAGAATGGAGAGACTGTTAGAAGCTGATCTCAGCGATCAGTTTCGGTTTTGGGGAAATGTAGGAACGCGAGGGGCAATACTAACCCTACGTCGTATCTTAGAAGGTACATTATAGAAAGGCAAACCTGCTTTTATAACATTTGTAAATTTAGTGATAGCTTGCGACACTGTTGGACTACACTCTTTGAAATTCTGCAGGTAGTTGGGAAAAAAACACAGGCAGCGAAAGGTTATATGCAACTTGTACAGAAAGTAGACTGTAGTTATAAGAGTAGAGAGATACGAGAGGGAAGCAGTAGTTGAGAAAGAAGTGAGACGGGTCTTTAAACTATCCTTGATGTTATTCAGTATATACGTTGAGCTTAATCTGTGTGTAGAAAGCGCATACAGAACGAAGAAACTCCGTCAGAAACCGCAGAAAGTACATAGTTATGATAGATTAACTGATATCAGATCTCTTGAGAACCAGGTGAATGTAAAAGAGAGGCTGCGGGAATAAAACGATGTAAGCCCTTAACTACTGAAATGTACGTCATTCCGAGTATTTCATAGCGCTCATGTCCGATCTGACTTTTACTTTGGACAACGGGAGGACATATGTTTAGGGCGACAAGTTGGCTTGTGCCTACCTGCGATGCTAGCTTTGTCAACAATTCTCAGCTGACAAGCCGGATTTCCCTAAGTTTGATTATGCAAGCAGCGGCCTTGTGATGCTCAGCTCGCTCTCTGTCTAACAGCTCCACAAGGGAATATATGACAGCACCTAGGTTGATGTTGTGCTCCTTTAGGGAAGGAATTCTATACGGTTCCACACAATCGCAAGGCGAATGAAACACGAGCAGACACAATATCGGATTCAAGACATCCTAACTAATGACACTCACTACGTCATTATCAATGCGAAAAATGGTAAGATGTGAAATTAATTTCCACTGAGACTGTGTCGGAGCGGTAAAAGACCATTTAAGACCACGATACATATAAATGATGTACTGGGCAAGTCAGGAGTGTCATGTGTTTCTGCACGGACTATACTGGGAAGACAGGATGCCAGAAAGATGGAGTGAATTGCGGGAAAAGTTACGGGAGAAGGAAAGATGGAGGGAGGCATGTTCCGTCGACGATGAGGTCACTAGAGAGGAAGACCTACAAAAAACTAACGCTTGGTGCGACGACGACTCGTAGCGATACACTACGCAAACGCATATAGGAATACTAAGCGTATCCATTATGGCTGGTATTGAATACCGTGACTGTATTCTAAATAAATTACACGACTGCAACCAGTCACTTGATTAAATATCAGTATCTCATTAAGTGACTGGTTGCATTATTGTGCAGCTATAATTAATTCAAATGCAAGGTATATCGCATAAATACGCGCAAAGCCCCTTATTGTTCGATTACGTGATGGACGATCAATAAATCAAACCTGCAACAAGAGCAAAACTTGTAGGAGTATGCGTCAGCAGGAATCTAAGGCGAAACATCTACACAACATTTACTGAGTGACTCATTCGTAGAATCTAATGGGAACGTATTTCATCCGTCCCGTTTCATCCTCTTCGGTACCTATCTTCGGTCTGGCACGCTTACTTAATAGGACCAATAGAAGAGATATGAAAGACTGAAAACAGAGCTGTGCGCTTCGCCACGAGTTTGTTCAATTAGTATAAAAGCGTTATAAAAATTCTGATCCATCTTCAGTGACAGATGCTATGTATGGAGAGGCGGCTTATTATTAAGATTATGAAACTTACAGTCCGAGAAGAGTCAACCAATAGATGACGCTACACTGAAATCAGAGAAATTCGATATTATAGAGAGACTTAGTGATATTTGGCCCCCCGCGGATGGATTCAAATGGTTCAAATGGCTCTGAGCACTGTGGGACTCAACTGCTGTGGTCATAAGTCCCCTAGAACTTGGAACTACTTAAACCTAACTAACCTAAGGACATCACACACATCCATGCCCGAGGCAGGATTCGAACCTGCGACCGTAGCGGTAGTGCGGTTCCAGACTGTAGCGCCTTTAACCGCTCGGCCACTCCGGCCGGCCCCGAGGATGGAACAGTAGAAAAGGGGAAGTGAACAATGACAGCGGTCCAAGACAGAAGGCGGCTTGCAGAGTGCAATTTAGAGTGCAAATATTAAGGCTCCTCCGGATGGCAGCAAATAACAGACGGTTGCGATTAGTGAGAATTACGTAAAAATTCACGAAAGCGAAGAGGCCAGATTTTGTCGTCTCGAGGGTCGAAGGGCACACGTCATCATTTTCGAAAATTTTTCTTTATTTATTTTGTGGGCATGAAAACTGTGACTCATAGCTACCATCAAACTAATTTCGAAGACTGAAAAGTTCCATTAAATCGCAAAGTACAACCAGCAGTTCTGATTTTTATAGCATAAGCGCACGTGTTTATTCAGTTTCTGTTTTGTGTTGGATTTGAATCTATTGCGGTAGCAGGTAATAATTGAGGAATGTAACTTGGTAAGGTTTTCTAATCCGGCAGAAAATCGAAGTATATCCGTCGAAGTAAAATGATTGATTTTGCATTGACTAGTTTGACTTTCGCCCTTTTCAAGTGTTATCCAAAATGCTTTTTTTCCTAAAATTACGAGGACGTCATGAGGAGTTAGTTTTGAAGTCAACAGGAGACTCTTAACCGTGTACTATATCGCGTCCAGTGGTTGTCTCACGAGTACGTAGGTTGGGATCAGATGGCTGCAGATCTCATATCAGTTGTAGCTGAGTCGTGGCTATTAATCTTGTCTCGCAGGTCAGAGCGAGGCTGGCGAAACTTTCCAAAACTATTTCGTAAGTACAGGAGTGCAGGAAGTTGATCCCAGTCTTCAGATTAACGTTTGTTTCACAGGCTGTGGCGTAATTACGTCACGTAGCGTATACTGAGCCTCGCTGCCAGTACGTGGGTCGGTCCAGCGAATATTTCTTTCGCGACTTCTTCTTCGTCGGCCCAGAGGGAAAATGAGTAGGATTTCATGACGATGGCGAAGGAAATAGGCCGCCCCTTTTCAAAGGAACCTTCCCAGTATTCGCCGTAAGTGATTTGGGGAGATTACGGAAAACCTAAACATAGATAGCCGGACAGCGACAACCGTCATTGTGACGAATATGAGTCGAGTGCCTTAGCACTGCACTACTTCACTGATGATGCAGATGGAAGGAACGTTTTAACCAGGCATGCGAAGATGTAATTTTTAACCACATCACTCTGTTAACGAATTGTGTCTCGTCTTTCTTATTCCGAAAACCTCATGGCAACAAGGGCAGAACTAGTTGCGCGACTGCCATCAGAGAGGCATCAGCATAAGAAACAGGACAAACTTGAAAACGAAGAGTGAGCTTCGACGTCCCGTTAACGACATGGTCATCAGCTTTACCGGAGCAGGTTGCTGTATTGCTCAGGCAGCTTTCCATTACTGTCGTTTGCTAGCAATCCCCTTCATTCCAGCATAACTGTGACATTCCAGGCCGTCGCTGATCTGCATCATGTACTTTTACTCCATGTGATCGAAACTGTCGGAACAACTATTACTGCACGGTAATATGGGATGGGTCCACTCTTCACCTTCATGATGGTTCGAACTCTGCCGGCGATACTTTCAGTGAGATGTCTGGACGTCTGTGGAGGAATGGCCAGGCCAATCCACTTCGAGAATGTTACTGGCCGCAAATCATTGCCTCAAAGAAATTACCTTATGACAGCGTGCATTATAATGCTGATACAATTATCGTTTCCGAACACTTCCTCAGGTCTATGCTGTACACAGTGCTGCGAAAAGTGTTCATGGGTTGGGGCTGGGTTGTTTGGGGAAGGATACCAGTCAGCGAGGTTATCGGTCTCATCGGATTACGGAAGGACGGGGAAGTAAATCGGCCGTGCCCTTTCAAAGGAACCATCCCGGCATTTGCCTGGAGCGATTTAGGGAAATCACGGAAAACCTAAATCAGGATGGCGGGACGCGGGATTGAACCGTCGTCCTCCCGAATGCGAGTCCAGTGTGCCAGCCACTGCGCCACCTCGCTCGGTTGTGTTCATGTTCTTGCGCATTTAATGTTACGCACATAAGCGGGGAACACACTCGAACCACGAAAAACACACCCATACCATAGCACCACCTACTCAGTACTTAACTGTTGGTAGTACACATGCCACGTAACGCTCGCCAGGCATAAGCCAAATCCAAACCCTTCCATCAGATTGCCACAGGTTACGGTGGAATGCATCACGTCAAATAACTCGTTTCCAATCATGCACTGTCCAGAGCGTCGTTCTTTATACCACCACAAGAGTCGCTTAACTTTGACAACAGAAATGTGTCTTATCAGGAGCTACTTGATCGTTGTACCTCATTCTTTTTAACTCCCTGCGCAAAGTCATTGTGATAGCTGGACAGCTGGTACAATTTTGTAACTCACGAGTGATTCCTTCCGCTGCTATTGCTCGGTGTCTTACAACCACTCTTTGCACAGCTCGACGATCCCTGTAGATCATTACATGAGTGGAATGCATCACGTCAAATAACTCGTTTCCAATCATGCACTGTCCAGAGCGTCGTTCTTTATACCACCACAAGAGTCGCTTAACTTTGACAACAGAAATGTGTCTTATCAGGAGCTACTTGATCGTTGTACCTCATTCTTTTTAACTCCCTGCGCAAAGTCATTGTGATAGCTGGACAGCTGGTACAATTTTGTAACTCACGAGTGATTCCTTCCGCTGCTATTGCTCGGTGTCTTACAACCACTCTTTGCACAGCTCGACGATCCCTGTAGATCATTACATGAGGTCTGCCTCGTTTTGTTTTAGCTGTGGTCGTTCCTTCGCTTTCCCGATTCACAGTCACATCACTAAGAGTCGACTTGAGTAGCTTTAGATGTATTGAAATGTCCATCTTGGAGTTGTTACTCAGATGACATCATGATTAGCCACGTTCGAAATCACTAAGCTCTCCTAACCGACTCATTATGGTGTTACTGCTTCTCTACTGACAACACAGCACTCCCCACCTCGCTTCACACTGACAGGTACGACTCTCACGATCTAGTGGTAAATTTCTGATTACATAGGGGTATCCGGATACGTTTGAACAGGTAGTTTATCCATGACTGTCCCCGTGATTCTTTCCTGCTACCATCCCCTCAACTATAGTTGTCAGCAACGACTCGTTTCGTTATACAGGTATTGAACAAGAATGTTCGTATGGTGAGTGCATCCGTAACCAAGTTAGCCGGAGTATTTGGAGTTTCAATTGACACAGTTCTTTCTTTCTTTCTTTTGCTACTGCCTTTATCTCGCATCATGCGCACGGTCGGCAGGGTTAAGTACGGAATTGGCATGGTTAATTTTAAGGGCTGGCCGGATGCCCTTCCTGCCGCCACCCCACACCCCCTGGGACGGAAGTAGTGTACCCCAGCTGTCTGTGTCTAGTGTGAATCGTGAAAGAGTGTGAATGTGTTTCAAATGACTGCGAGTCGTGTAACTGAGGCAGGACGTGGGGACCAGCCCGGTATTCACCTAGGAGGATGTGGAAAACCGCCTAAAAATCACATCCAGGCTGGCCGGCATACCTGCCGTCGTCGTTAATCCGCCGGGCGGATTCGATCTGGGGCCGGCGCGCCTACCCGAGTCCAGGAAGCAGCGCGTTAGCGCTCTCGGCTACCCTGGCGGGTCTTTCAACAGAAACAGTATCTAAGATTTATACCACATACTGGGAAAGGGAAACAGCATCATCCGTTAAGTCACAATGGCGACGATATCCCCATTGAGTGATCGTAACAGACGGTCATTGAGGAGGATTTTGACGAAGAATAAGATGACGACAGCTGTAAAATCACTGCATGACTGAAAGTCGCACTCGCGAACTCTGTCAGCACCAAAGCAACAGTAAGCAGGGATCTGGAGGGTGCGCTGGAATTCGAATACCACTCACCAGTGATGTAAATACCCGTAACAGCAATACGTGGTGCGGAAGCCATAAAACCTGGACTATAGAGCAATGGAATAATGTCATTTGATTGGAAGAATCTGGTTGCACATTGTTTCCAAATTCTGATCGAGATTACATCTCAAGAATGAAACATGGTGAGGGTTCGGTGCTGATTTGGGCAACAATATCGTGATATTCCATTCGCCCCGTGGGTACTCTGCAAGGTCACACTGCTACCATGGGTTGTGTAACAATTCTGACTAATCAGGCCAATCCCATGGGACACTGTTCCACAATGGTAAAGCCATGTGCCGAGACGAGAGGGCCCCTTTTCACACAGCCGCATCGTCCAGGACTGGTTTTGTGGGCATGAAGATGAATTGACGCATTTCTTCTGGCTACCAGAACCACTAGATCTCAATATTATTGAGCCTTTGTGGTCTACTTTGGAGAGAAGGGCGCGGATCGCTATCCACCTCCATCATCGTTACCTAAACTTGCCACTATTTTGCAGGAAGAATGGTATAAGATTCCCTTGAAAACTATACAGGACCTGTATTTAACCATTCCGAGACGACTGGAAGCTGTTATGAACGCCAATGGTTTTCCTGCGCCGCTTTAGGCATCGTAATGTGTTGCGTTTTTGGTGTTTCCATATTGTTCTCCATCCTCTGTATGTGCTCATACATTGTATGATTTTATTTCATTATATTATTACTATATTATTACATACATGTTTTTTCTCATTGACCAGTTCCAGATGAGGTTTTTATTACTTACTCGATCAATTCACCTGATCTTCGACACTCTCCCATAACACCATATTTGACGGACTGGTAATCGTTTCATCTCTCTATTGCCCATAGTGTAAGTTTCGCCTCCTTATATAGTTTTGTTCCCAACGTACCTATTATGAAAAGATTTTTATGGCCTCAGAGCTTCATTTTTTTGACCTTGGTCGCTGTTTCATTCTAAAGAAAGCTCTATTAACTTGTGCACTTCTTGCTACTGTGTTATTTTGCATCTCTCTTCTTTATCTCTTCAAAATTTTATCCACTTCTCCATGCTACTGGGCAGTTATGGAAAAGAAATCGGCGGAGCATTCGTCTTAAACCATTTGGGGAAATAACGGAAAACCCAAATCAAGATGACCTATCGTAAACGAGTACAGTATGCTAACCACTGTGTGGAAACGAATTTCAGGAGAATTCGCTACCTAGACCTTGTGGTAAAAAAACTGTTGTTTGTGGCGACAAGGCATGTTTTGTAGCGGTTGAGGTGAGCACACGGGCGAACCAGTACCCGCATAATGCATTCGAGTTTGTAAATGCTGGCAGCTACGCCGCCTCGGGCTACTCCGCTTGGGAGGCAAACGTTACAAGTCGGCTGTACAGAAAAAGAGGACATCTACTTCTATGAGCGAGGACCGTTGAATTATTGTCAATTATTCCAAAGAACACTACGTGAATAAGGACGTATCGGATACAAACAATTTCGATACTTTTTTATTCGGCTGGCTGGAAATCAGCGCTACTAGATGGAAGGAAGAGAGACTATGGTTCAACGTTCCGTCGATGAACAGGTCATTAGGGACGGAACTGCTCAAACTGGGAAAGAATGGGAAGGAACTCCGGCGCGACGTCGGAAAGAAACCACGCCGGCATTCGCCTTGAGTGAAATAGGAAAATCAGAGGGAACTTCAACCTGGATAGCCGAATGGGGATTTGAACCGCTGCCCTCCAGACTTCGAGGCAAGTGTGTTTCCGTTTCGTCATCAGCTAGAGAATAGAGACGATTGATTTCAAATGACTACTGTAGGAAAGCGAGAGCGTGTGTCCAGCTGTCATCACTTTCTCGGTTCACAGATCTCTGTTACCAAGGCAAAAGTTACGAAGTCGAACTAAAGCTATACATTAATAGTAATTTTACACATATCATATTTGCGAAGGCTGTTTCCGTGACTGTTAGGTGACTTCTCTTCTCCGTAACCAGTCTTCACAATTAATAAGTATTAGTCCACGTTTCGTTTGGACTCATCTTCAGGTGAAAATTTTAGACCTGGGTTCATCGGTGTAGCTACCAGAAGAGAATTGAGTTTCCCTTTGAATAGAACGGAATATCATTAAATTCACAAGTGAAACTCTGCTGCCCCATTTCTGATGGATGTAACCTTGGTGAGGTCTGAATCCGAATTTATCTTCAGAAAATGGCTCTGAGCACTACGGGACGTAACATCTGAGGTCATCAGTCCTCTAAAACTTAGAACTACTTAAACCTAACTAACCTAAGGACATCACAAACATCCATGCCCGAGGCAGGATTCGAACCTGCGACCTTAGCGGTCGCACGGTTCCAGACTGTAGCGCCTAGAACCGCACGGGCCACTCCGGCCGGCTTATGACTGTCACTTTTAACCTGGAGCTAAGTCTCCGAAAGGCGTCGTTATTGACAATTAAAACTCCTGGCGACTTTCTACGGAGAGTTTATAATGTTTTAAAATTTGTAGTAATATATCTCTAACATTACCCAATGAATATGTAATCTGTCAGTAATTTTTTATTTTCATGTTTTTGTCATCTTCGACGTGCCTGATATAACGAGATGCTTCGTCGAATTGAAGAATAGTATACGAAGTAGGTTTCTTACTAGATCAAGAACAATAGCGCAGTTGAAAATAAAATTTCTTGTGCGTACAGTGAAGCACAGGCTACTAGCAAATTCCACTACTCAAACGTCTTGTAAACACAAGAGAAGTAAAGACAAATTCTCACTAACATACAAGCGTGATCATGTCCTGTTGAGCAAAAGGGGTGAACCCCATCCTTTAGACCACGCTGCTCTGATCCAAGCGAGTGACTTTAGAAAACCGTAACTACGCCGGCGCGTCTCATTGGCGTTCACGTGTTTCAAATGAGATGCAGCCCGCCCTCCCGCGTCCACTAAGACAAGAATTCCCAGGAATGTTACGGTAAGGCGGGTAAGAACATGGCAAATTGAGTGCAGCGTAAGCCAACTCGCTAACAAAAGCATTAACTGAAAGTGTTTCTGTAATATTCTAAAATAATGTCTAGCCCACGTATAGTTTCTTATGGCTATTTCTTCCGTTCTGAATTCAAATACAGGATGTCAGTTATGGGCCGTAGTAAATGTGGTGCAGTAAGTTGCATACTCAGCTGTGGACAGTAAATCGTATTCAAAGCAAGCCACATGCGGAAAGTGACCCTCATGTAAAAAGGGGAAAATAGAAAAGTCCTAATAATTTAAAAAAAAATATTAAATAAGGAGAAATCTATGCTTTTGCAGAATGTCATATGAAATGAACATCCACAACGAACTGCTGTAAACTTGTTATTATCACTTACAACTCTGTGCCTAACCGAGTCTCTGTTTTCCAACATTGTGCTCAACTTATTGAGGTACCCCAATCATACCTTTGTTCCTCATTTGGCAGAGACGAGTAAAGCTAGAGACCAGAGTTCGATTCCTTATACAACATTGCTCGCAGATCCGTATCGAATTGTGCTCCACGGCAAAGTGAAACAATCAACCAAAGATTGAGGTTCAGTTCCTTTCTGCAACATGATCTCTGTCAAGGTGGCCAGTGCAGAAAAACCACTGTGGGCAGTAAGAATAAGAGAAGGTAAGTACCTGATGCATACTTTAGGCATACGTGGAACCTTAAAAGACGAGACAGGAGACCCGTAACGGTTGCGAGAAAATCTTCTTGGTGTTGGCTGGAAGAGTAGATGAAGGCATCGAAATTTTATACAAAAACGGTTGCGTCCGACTGAAAATACGGAAGAATGAAAGAAGAGATTCATCCGAAGGGAATGGCTCAAATGGCTCTGAGCACTATGGGACTCAACATCTATAGTCATAAGTCCCCTAGAACTTAGAACTACTTAAACCTAACTAACCTAAGGACATCACACAACACCCAGTCATCACGAGGCAGAGAAAATCCCTGACCCCGCCGGGAATCGAACCCGGGAACCCGGGTGCGGGAAGCGAGAACGCTACCGCACGACCACGAGCTGCGGACCCGAAGGGAATGAAAATCACTTTTCTACTATTACTATTAAAAATTATCTTCGATGGACATAGAAAGATGGGTGAAAATGAAAGTATGACGTGTAAAGCATGTATTTGACATTAACAATTTTTTAAAATGCTATACGGTTATTCGAAATAGTGCTGTTTTAAGAATGTGCAGGTAAGGTGTTTGAGAGTTCAGTTGTTACATAAGTACGACCTGATTTACGTGAAATGCTTCACGACATGTAATTATCGTCAAACGAAATTGCGAAAAAAAAAAAGAAAGTAACAAAGTTTCCCTTCAGATCTCCAGTTACTCTGAAAACATACAGCAGAATCACTATTTCACTGCAGAATCACTGTTACTACCGCACAACCGCTACAACAAAGTATTGGTGGTTGAGGAATTTGCTGCCAAGCACAATTCTGCAAAGCGAAATCAGTTAACAGTTTACGGTTAGATAAACGAGAATCCAGCAGCACGCAGTATGCTGCAGCTCGTGATGTTTTCTGGCCGCACGTGCTCCATAACCCGCGGCGCTCTAGCCTTACCGTTGTAAACCTGTTCGCCTCTACAAAAATAAGGTCATAACATTTCGTCTCAGACTTGTTTCCCGCACACTAAGCCTTAACTTATGCAGTCAGCTTAAACACGTTATATCATTCGCGTAATACGACAAATCCGGAACCGGCGTAGCTAAGTGCTGGGACGCCTTCACCGAAAACAGTTTGAATATAATAGAAGAGGACGTATGAGTATTTTTATCATTCATAAATAACGTCGGAAGCAAGAACTTTATAGTCGCACTTGTGGAGCCACAAACTGAGGAACTGTCCCGCAATTCTCAAATTATGAAACGCAGTTAAAATATTGCTTTTGCCGAGTCGCCAGCAGCGTTACGAGAGGTGTTTTTTTATGTGGAAATGCTTCATCTAGTGACCTTATACAGGGTGAAGAACAAATCGCGCACTCAGACTTCGCAGCGCGACTCTTTACGTATTGCTAATAACAAAAATGTGTATCAAAAGATTTCGTCGTGCACATATTTCGAGCAGTAAATGGACGTTAAAGATTGTCAGTCTGGCAACACTGTAATCACATGTACGGTGACTATCTCTGTCAGCAAGCAGAGCACTGTTGTGCAGTTGGTGCAGGGGGTATCGCTTTCGGTTAGCGTGCAGGAGGTCAAGGGTTCTATGTTAGGTTGAGGCTTATTTGTTTTTATGTGCTAAAAGTAGTCTGCGGGTACGATATGTGGCGTCTTAATTGTCATACAGAGATTACAGTAGGTCTCTTACAAAACATTGGCAGTTACATAATAAGAACACAGAAATGGAAAGACAATAGTTTTCATTGGTCAGCTTTTAAAGAAACTTTTAGCACGTCGTGGACGCGAATTGTTTTGCGACATTGCATCTACTAGATTCCAGACTTGTTTTCTGTGTACCCTCCATCAATGGTCCCATTGAAATTATTTGCAAAGCACTTTGCTAGCCTTACTGGTGATTTAAGGCCCTAACGAAAGTTAATTGACCTGAACGTGGCAAGAATAATAGTTGGTATTAATCGATGGGACCATTGAGGGAGGGTGCACACAAAACAAGATTGGAATCTAGTAGATGCAGTGGTGGGAAACAATTCGCGTCCACGATGTTCTAAATGTTTCTTTAAAAGATGACCAATGAAAATGATTGTGTTTCCATTTCTGTATTCGTAGTACGTAACTGCAAATGTTTAGTGGAAGACCGACTGTAAACGCTGTATGACGATTAAGACGCCAAATACTGTACCACGCAGACTAATTTTAGCAAATAAAAATAAATTAGACTCAAACCAAAATCGAATCTTCGACCTCCAAGCATGCTAACCCAAAATGATACGCACTCAACGTATTGCACAGTAATCCTCTAGCTGCTGACGGAGATACTTACCGTACACGTGATTACTGCGTTGCCAGTTTGCCAGTCTTTAACGTCCATTTACTGCCCGAAATATGCGCACGACGAAATTTTGGGGGACTCATTTTTGAGTCCGAGAGCGCAAATTTTTCTTCACCCTATATACGCAGACGTCATAAAGCCTCTGCTGCTTGTTGTCACTGTGCATGGCTGGTTAGAAGAGTCTGACATTTGTTATTTGTAAAATTAAAAATTATAAGGTTTGAAGAAATATAGCGATATTTCTTTAACTTCACATCATCCCCTAAGCTCTGTACCAAAACATGAGTCGACTCAGATATATTTAATAATTGTTTTAATATTATGTACAACATGGCAGCCGCTGCTGTATGATTTCATGCAACTGTCGTAACATGGCTGAAACCAAATATCTATTTCGTTTCTTCCTTGTTCAAATAGTTCAAATGGCTCTAAGCACTATGGGGCTTAACATCTGAGGTCATCAGTCCCCTAGACTCAGAACTACTTAAACCTAACTAACCTTAGGACATCACACACGTCCATGTCCGAGGCAGGATTCGAACCTGCGAGCGTAGCAGGCGTGCGGTTCCGGACTGCAGCGCCTAGAACCGCTCGGCCACAGCGGCCAGCTTCTTCCTTGTACTCTTACGCAAAGTACACAGGAGACTGAAACTTGTTGGCAGATTAAAACTGTGTGACGGACCGGGGCTCGAACCCGATACCTTTGCCTTCTGTGGGCATGTGCTCTAGGAAATGAGCTACCATTGCCTCTCACTATGGACAAGGCAGTGGCCGACGGCCTTCACTTAATAAGCAGCGGCGTTTGCGTAGAGTTGTTAGTGCTAACAGACAAGCAATACTGGGTGAAATAACTGCAGAAATTCATGTAGGACATACGACATACGTGTCCGTCAGGACAGTGCAGCGGAATTTGGCGTCAATGAGCTATGGCAGCAGACTACAGACGCGAGTGTCTTTGCTAACAGCATGATATTGCCTGCAGCGCCTATCCTGTGTTGGTGACCATATCGGTTGAACCTTGACTTCTAGAAACCCGTGACCTGATCAGAAGAGTCCCGACTTCAGTTGGTAAGAGCTGATGGTAGGATTCGAGTGTGGCGCCGGCTCCACGAAGCTCTATGGACCCAAGTTGTCAACAAGACACTGTGCTAGCTGGTGGTGGCTCCATAATGGTGTGAGCTGTGTTTCCATGTGGCTGAACCAATCATTGCCTGGAAATGTTCATGTTCGGCTACTTGGAGACCACTTCCAGCCACTCATGGAATTCATGTTCCCAAACAACGAAGGAATTTTTGTGGCTTACAAAGCGTCATGTCACCGAGCCACAATTGTTCGCGATTTGTTTCAAGAACATCCTGACAATTTGAGCGAATGTTTTGGCCATCCAAGTCGCCCGACATGACTCCCATCGAAAATTAGTGGTACATAATCGAGAGGTCAGTTCGTGCACAAAATCTTGCACTGGCAACACTTCCGCAATTATGAGCGGCTATAGTGGCAACATGGCTCAATATTCCTGCAGGAGACATACAACTATTCGTGGAGTTCATCATGCAACGTCGAATTTTTGCACTACGCCAAGCAAATGCGGGTCCGCGACGATGTTGGGTGATATCCCATGACTTTTTTTTCACCTCCACCCCACTCGGTGAAAATTTTCGATAATTCAAGCAGTGGTGGGATACGTACTTAAGTACCGATCTGTGGAAATCATTTGGAGGTATTTTGCATCACCACAAATTTAGGAGATTTATTGTACTACTTTTCTGAGAGATTTATTTATTTATTTCATTCTATTTTTTAAAAAGAAAGATAACAGTGTGGAATGTTTGTATGTAAAACGTAGGGATTCATAGAGACATACATTTACGCAGTGAAAACAGTGACAGCAGCAACCACAGTTTCTTTTACCCTTGAGATTTTGTTTTTTCTTTCCAGGTGGCCGTGCATTTGCCAGCACCAGCCAAGTACGCGACCTGAAGAATGTCACGTTCTCCGGGCAGCACTCACAGGGGAATCCCAGTACTGTGTGATACAAAAAATAATGAAATATAAACGGAATGTTAACACTCTTACGTAAAGCTATCTCAAAGATGTGAATAAATCCTCTGCGTCATGGAGACTTATAGCTTCAGCAGAAGAAAACCTATCTTTGAAATGAAACTCTTTTCTCTTTCATATATGGCACAGCACTCAGCGGTCCTCCAGAGCTGGATGCTACGTATTGTATAAAGGTAAAATGCAACTTTCAGGTAAATTTTTTATTCGATAGTGATATCAGACATTTCTGTTTTAACAGGTGAAGAAGCCTGATGTAATAGCTGAAGAGGTCTGATATGCAATGCATAGTTTAGAATGATGTCCATAGAAGATTTTATTGTTAATCGTAGTGGAAATCACGATTCAGAAAACGTGTCACAGATACAAGCATTGTGGTTACGAGTATAATAAAGACGTTGGTGGTCATGTTATTTTGTTCTTTTGGTCCTCTTATTATGAAAATTTTGGTATGGGAAAGCTGATATGAAACTAATTAGTATCATATGTTGTATTTGGTAGAGATATCTTTCATTGCACTTATTGCTTTTATCATAATGCTGATTACTGATAATTATTATTGCTAATGAAATGAGATAATGCCATTAACTTTTTTAGCAACGGTTTTTCATGTTCAGAGAAACTTAAACTTAACCCTGTGCTGACCTGCATGGTGTTCGTTAATGAAATTCCATGAATTTCATGTAATCTATCTTCTGTATTATAAAACTACTACACAATTTTTGACAGAGACTTGGAGAGTACTTGCAAGTTATTTCTCTCCCTAACTTTCTTCGAAGTTTTTAGGCCAACGATTTATCTTCAGATCTGATTCTAGTTGTAGATTATTACGGTTTTTAATCCAGTTTGGCAGATTAACCGTTTCGAAGAAAAATTGAAACATGTATTTAACGATAAATAATTCATATTTGATAGATGCTTATTAATCCTTACTACAGTAGTCTTAGAGATTCAATGGAAACAGCCACCGTACCTGCTTACAAAGTTTACCGAACCACGTTTTGCGAAATCGTCGGAACTTACTGGAGACAAGTTTTAAGTCTGATTTTTACGGATAAGGCTACTGATAGGGGAGCCCGGGCAGGTTTATTGTGGGAAGGGCTGTATGAACACATTTTACGACAGCAAGAAGCTGAGGACTCGGAATTCTTCACCGGACGCTCGCCCCCGGCGCAGGCCTTCAGTGGCCCCTCTTTATGCACGGAACTTCCCACCTAATCTAGCGATCTCTTTGTCGTTCCACTTCCTTGGTCCCCCACTCGCCAGTGTATGACCTTAGCTGTCTCGCGGACGTTAAAAGCTAAAAAAGTTTCCAGCCACCAGCGTCTGGCCCTGGTGGCAGGAAGTCACAAACACCGGTTCCATTTTTATTATTTTTTATGTCTGTATGCGGCCTGAAGGCGCCCCCACCTCGTGCGACATCTGCAAGGAGACCCGTCACACGAGATTCGTACTGAATGTTTGTTAGAACAGAATACATTATTTTCTCAAATTCTGTTGATTTTTTTAGACATTGTAATTCCTAGTCAGGTTCCTCTCTTCTGTATATACGAAGCGAATTCGGAAAGTAAGGTCCGATTAGGCGCGAAATGGAAACCACTGAGAAAATTCCATGGCACTTTGCACACATGTGTTGGGCAGTGTCTTTGGAGTGCCTGTCGATCGCTTCACGTAGCTGTTTACAGTTCAGAGCGCAAAGTGATCGAGTGGAAATACCTAAAACAACAGTTTCTCCCGCCAAGTATGTGGATCTGGTGAGAGATTTCCCCTGAAGCTATGCAGCCCACATAACATTAATGTCATGCATTTTTTTCTTCAGACAATTTTCAGCCGCACTGTGCAGGGGCAATGAAGACGCTCTTGCAGGGTTTTAGATGGGAAGTGTTTGATCACCCGCAATACAGCCCTTAATTGGCTCCCTCCTTTGTTCTTCTGTGCTCACATTAACCGCTGGCTATGAAAACAACATTTTACACAAACAGCGTAAGGCAGATCAGCGTATGGAATTGGTGGAAAGCACAGGCGGCTGCTTTTAGTGATGAGGGTACTGGAAAGTTTGTACAACGCCACGACATGTCTAAGTCGGAGCTGCGACTATTTAGAGAGGTAACTGGAAGGTGCGGCTAACTGTTGCTGATAAAATATTTCTGATTGTCATTGTGGTTTTCATTTCGCGGCCCATCGGACCACACTTTCCGAACAGCCGTCGTACATGCTGACTGAAGTAGAAAGGATATCAAATGCAGATTGGCTATAGCAAGGAAAGCAATTCTGAAAATAATATCGAATATAAATATAAGTGTTAGGAAGTCATTTGTGAAGGTATTTGTCTGGATTGTAGCCTCTGAAACGTGGACGCTAAGCAGTTCAGATAGGAGGAGAATGCAAGCTTTTGAAATATGGTTAGGTAGAAGAATTCTGCAGATAAGATTGGTAGATCGTCTAACTAAACATGAGGTCATGAATCGAATTGGTGAGACAAGAAATTTATGGCACAATTGGACTAAAAGAAGAGACCGATTAATAACATACATTCTGAGGCATCCAGGAACCGTCAGTTTGGTGTTGGACGGAGGTGTACGTGGGGGGAGGGGTAACATTGTAGTGGGAGGCCAAGGAATTAACACAGTAAGCACGTTGAAATCTATGTAGGTTGTAGTAGATATTCGGAGATGAAAAGGCTTTCACAGGATAGACTAGAATGGTAAGCTGCATCAAACCAGTCTTCAGACTGAAGACCACAACTGTTATGATGTCGTCCTGAGTACAAGTAAGGATATTCTTCTGACACGGTTTATCGAATCTGCACTCAACCCAGTCATTATTTTATTTTACTAGAAACGACAATTTTGATGTGTGTGTCAACGTATTTCTTGTGCAGCTTATGTTCTGCCTTAGCCTGTTCAGACATTAGCAACAATTAACCGCCTACTACTTATCGTTTATGAGGTTTCCTCCACAATAATGCCACATGCTGACAGAACAATACTTCTGTAAAACTGAAAATAAACTCTGATCTATCTTTGCAATCATCAGATCTTATTACGCCGTAAAGAGTCTCTTGGAGTTTAGATGGAGATGCGGTAGATCTAGATGCCTTTGCACCAGACGCTGATCATCTGCAAGATGGCTGCATTTCACAGACTAGACGTACTGCCCCAGACACACAAAGGGCCTACTTCGTTTCTTTTTCGTTTTTTCTTTTTTTTTAATTTCCGCCTCAGGAACTCAAATGGTATCACTGTCGGTGTCGACTTATTACCAGGTCTTCGTCACATGACCTGAATAAATGACACAATAACACGGTAACTCAAACGGCGCAGTGAGGCGCTAAGAATGTCTTTCTTCAGGGCTCCAAAGATAAAGAAGTCGCATGGGGGGCTGCATGGAGGATGTGTAAGGGCTTCCCAGCGAAGCTTCTGCAACGTAGTCGAAACAACTTTGGCCACATGTAGGCCCGCCCACAGTTCCGACTACCTTGTAGAAGTGTCGCTAAAGCATACCGGTTCTCGTCGTCAATCCACGAGGTAGATCCGATCCAGGGCTGGCGCATGAGGCGTCCACAATATGAACTTATATGCGCTCCTGTAACAAGCAGAGCGAAGATATGATTTGATTACACTGTGAACGCATCTCCTGGCCTGTTCAGTTAACGAGCTACTATGTAACGTATCCAGATGACCTTATGATGACGTGGTAACTTTTCCGTCTCTAGTGACCACATATCTGAAAAACGAGACATTTTCCGATGTTTGGAAAGTATCTGCTTGTTACAGTGTTAATGTCACGCTGTTCTAGATAATACGTGCGTTGTCCTGAAAGTAATAAAACCGCATTTTTTTTATTTTTTTTTTTTTATTTTTTGCGAATGCGAAACGTTACGTATGTATTACTTGAAGTCTCCTGAGTGAGCGCGCCAAGTTTCCGTCACTTGCGACAGATACCGTAGCTACAGGACAGTTTCAAAATGTGCCTCGGGCATGGATGTGTGTGATGTCCTTAGGTTAGTTAGGTTTAAGTAGTTCTAAGTTCTAGGGGACTGATGACCACAGCAGTTAAGTCCCATAGTGCTCAGAGCCATTTTTTAGTTTCAAAATGGCGTCTGTAGGTGATGTACGCTACGAGGAACGTGCTGTCATTGAATTTCTCGCTGCAGAGGAAGAAACCGTGGGGAATATTCACAAACGCTTGTGCAAAGTCTGTAGAGCATCTGCTGTCGACAGATGTACAGTTGTGGGCACAGAGGGTGAGGTTATCAGAAGGCGGTTTGATGGAGCTCCTCGACCCTCGATTTACAGCGGTCGGGGAGACCATCCACGGCTGTCCCTCACATGTTGCAGCGAGCTGATGTGGTCATTCGCGAGGACAGACGCATTACGACTCGGCAGTTAGCGCTGCTTCTGTCAACCAGCAAAAGGAACTGTGGACGCAATTCACACAGTAAAGCACTATCTCCGCCACTAGGACAAGGTTTGGTACCGACGGGGCATACACGACCTTCTTTCGCGCTGGAGGAAGGCCAATAGAACGGCATGGAGTTTACGTGGAAAACTAGAGTGTGTAGATAAAACACCATTCTTTCGTGTTCAATAAAGAATTGTTGACGAAAAAAAAGCGGTGCATTACTTTCTGGGCAAACATCGTAAAAGAACCTGGCAGATAATGTCTGTGGCCCTATGAGGCTGTTCGTAGATGATGCGATAGTATACAGCGAGGTGATATCGTGAGATAGTTGATACGAAATGAGGAGACTGTGGAACAAAAACAACCGGATGAGGACGAACCATAGCGTAATTTCACTGCCTGATTTCGGGAAACAAAGAGGCAGAAATTTAGATATGAACGCAACTGCAGACGAGTAACAGCGTAAGGTCCCACAGGTCCCACAGGACAACGTCCACGTATGGAGCATTAGTTACGACTAGACACACCCGAATGGTAGTACTGGCAGAAACGGGATCGTGTCAAGTTTAGCGCTCGACGGCCGAGCAAATGCAGCGATCAACATAACGGTGAGCGGGCAATGCGGCAAAAGTTGGAATGAAAGACGAGTGTGGCGGCGGCGGGCGACTGTCCCCGGGTGGTCAGCTGTCTGTGACGTGTTTTGCTGTTCCGCGTCGGGCGACGCACGGACACTAATTAAGGCTGCTGTCCGACTGTCGGAAGCGCGTTCCGCTTCGCCATGTGTGCTTCCGCAACAAAGCGGCCGTGGCCGCGGCCCAAGACCGCGCCGGCGCCGGCGCGCCTTGTCATAGCTGCCGCTCTGCTCTTCTATTCAGCTGTTGCGCGCCCCTGCTGCCCACCCGTCTTCTACCTCCCTCCTCTTCCTTTCCGTCCTTCGCTTTTTGTCCGCGCGGCCGAGTCAACCACCCCTCGGACAATATACATAGTAGATGCGACGGTTTCAGATATACTTTTGTAGTAGTAGTAGTAGTAGTAGTAGTAGAAGGGTTTTGTGGGCGCACGACAGCAAGGTCTTCAGCGCCCGTTCAGTATCATAGTGAGACGGGGGTCAAGAAAGAAACTCAGAACATTTACATCAAACGGAACATAAAACACGGGGAACAATCATGGAAAAATATGTGCTCACCCACACCGAAGCGTGGGATGAAGCAGGGCGTCAGCAGTAAAACATGAACAACACAGGAAGAAAAAGGTAGAGGGAGCTAAAACAATGGAGCAGATGGAAGTGGCTGGCTGACCGCAAGGAAAAAAGGGAGGAGTCAGCCACTCTGCAATACACTAAACCCGCCAGCCTAAAAATTTAGGCCAGAGTCCAGACACATCACAAAACTTAAAAACCCTAGACACACACGTCTCATCGTTAGCTAAAACACAGGGCAGATCCCCATCAACTCGTGCTTCTGCCCTTGCATCACGGTAGAAAACGCAGTCTGTTAAAATGTGCCGGACAGAGATGTGCACACCACAAGCATCACAAAACGGAGGATCCTCCCGCCGTAATAAATAGCTATGTGTCAGAGGACAGTGCCCGATCCGAAGACATGTGAGCGCCACCTCTTCCCGCCTGAGCAGCCGGCAGGAGAACGCCACGGCCGAGTGGTCGACTTTACCGACCGCAGTTTATTGGCCGTCACCACCAGCCATTCGTCCTCCCACAACTCCATGCACTTCCTGTGGAGTGCAGCGATGACTGACTGCAAGGGGATAGGACACTGGACCACATCCTGCTCTCTGCAGGCCTCCTTGGCAGCCCGATCAGCCTGTTCATTGCCCCATATGCCGACATGACCAGGCACCCAGCAGAAGGATACCTCTTTACCCCGCCGTTGGAGCAAGTACAGTTGGTCATGTATCAGCTGGACCATCTCTTCAGTCGGGTACAGGTTCTGCAGTGACTGTAAGGCACTAAGAGAATCGGAGCAGAGAAGAAATCGATCGCCCCGAACACGATGCATCTGCTCCAGTGCCGTCAGGATCGCGTGGAGCTCCGCTGCGAAAACGGTATATTCAGCAGGGAGGCGAATCCGGGTAACATGATCAGGGAACACCACAGAACAGCCAAGGAAAGTCTCCTGTTTGGAGCCATCAGTATAAACGACAGTGAAACCGTGATGCACATCTAAAATGTTAAAAAACAGAGATTGGAACGTAAAATCTGGTGTGCCAGCTTTCTTAAAAGATATACTTTTCTACAGTTGTTCTGATAGTACGAAAAACGATCAAACTACAAATAATTATTACGAATAAATAGGCTGAAGCATCAAAGAAACTGGTATAGGCATGCGTATTCAAATACAGAGATATATAAACAAGTACAATACGGCACTGAGGTCGCCAACGCCTGTCTAAGACATTTGTCTGGCTCAGTTGTTATATCTGTTACTGCTGCTACAATGGCAGATTATCAAGATTTAAGTGAGTCTGAACGTGGATGTTATAGTCGACGCATGAGCGATGGGACACAGCATCTCCGAGGTAGCAATGAAGTGGGGATTTTCCCGTACTAACATTTCACCAGTGTACCGAGAATATCACGAATCCGGTAAAACATGAGATCTCCGACATCGCTACAGCCGGAAAAAGATTCTGCAAGAACGGGACCAACGACGACTGAAGAGAATCGTTCAATGTGACAGAAATACAATCCTCCCGCAAACTGCAGCACATTTCAATTCGGGGCCATCAACAAGTATCAGCTTGCGAGCCACTCAACGAAACATCATCGATATGGGCTTTTGGAGTCAAAGGCCCACTCGTGTACCCTTGCTGACTGCACTACACAAAGCTTTACGCCTCGCCTGGGCCCGTCTACACCGACATTGGACTGTCGATGACTGGAAACATGTTTTTCTTTAATTTTATCCATATTTTGCAGCTTAAAACGTGACTGTATTCAAAACATTGGAGGTATGAATTAAACAACGCCTTCTGTCACAACTCTTTCGTGTTTTATTAACTACAAGATGCATTTCGGACCCTATGGGTCCATCGTCAGGTGTAGTTTGTTTTAATACATGTTTTATTTCTTCTCCTGAATGAGGTGAAATGCATATTCCTGTCACGAAAAGGTTTAATGTTAGGTTATGAAACACAAAAAAGTGGTGACTGAAGGTGTTGTTTAATTCATACCTCCAGTGTTTGGAAACATGTTGCCTGGCCGGACGAGTCTGGTTTCAAATCGTATCGAGCGGACGGACGTGTACGGTATGGAGACAATGTCACGAATCCATGGACCCTGCATGTCAGCAGCGTACTGTTCAAGATGGTGGAGGCTCTGTAATGGTGTCGTATATGTGCACTTGGAGTGATATGGGACCCCTGATCCGACTAGATACGACTCTGACAGGTGACACTTACGTAAGCGTCCTGTCTGATCACCTGCATCCATTCTTGTCCACGGGCAATTCCAACAGGACAATGCGACACCCTACACGCCCAGAACTACTACAGAGTGACTCCAGGAATGCTCTTCTAAGTTACATCACTTCCACTGGCCACCAAACTCCCCAGACATGAACATTATGCAGCATATCTGGGATGTCTTGCAACGTACTGTTCAGCAGAGATCTCCGCCCGCTCGTACTCTTACGGATTTATGGACAGCCCTTCAGGATTCATGGTGTTGCGGCACTTCTGCATGCCCGCGGTGTCCTACACGATATTAGGCAGGTGTACCAGTTTCTTTGGATCTGCAGTGTAGGCTCCAGTATTTTGTTGGAGTTATTATGCTTTTTAGTCATGTTTGATTTGTGTTTCTATTTCAGTGTTGTATTTAATAATAGGCTTAGTGGGTAGTATAATGCATCAGTGGATCACTGATAGTATCCGACAGTGATTCGGATTCTCCGCTCGGTTCGAGTATCGGTATGGAGGAAAGTTCAGAAACATTCAGGCATCATACTCCGGCTCCCACCCGCTCGTACTCTTTCGGATTTATGGACAGCCCTGCAGGATTCATAGTGTCAGTTCCCTTCAGCACCAATTCAGACATTAGTCGAGTTCATGCCACGTAGAGTTGTGGAACTTCTGCGTGCTCACGGGGGTCCGCACGATATTAGGCAGCTGTAGCACATTCTTTTTCTCTTCAGTGTAAATACTGTCTCATTTTTCAGATGGATATAGAAGCAAAAGAAATGTTCAAATGTGTGTGATATGTTATGAGACTTAACTCCTAAGGTCATCAGTTCCTAAGCTTACACACTACATAACCTAAATTATCCTAAGGACAAACACACACACCCATGCCCGGGGGAGGACTCGAACCTCCGCCGGGACCATGATATAGAAGCACCCCAGTGATAAAGCACGGAATCAGCGCAGCTTTCTTCTCTTATTTCTACTAAATTTCATTTACATTTACAACGACATACACACACGAACGGCCATAAAGAGCAAGGAAGGACCATCTGTGCGGAATTCCTTGCGCGTTACGATGCTCATAGTGAAAATTCTTTGTCGAACGTCGTCACAGGCGATGAAACATGGGTTCATCACTTCGAACCGGAAACAAAGCGGCAATCCATAGAGTGGCGCCACACCGCCAAAGTCGCACCCTCAACTGGTTAAGTCATGTTGAAGATCTTCCGGAACTCACGGGGCAACGATCGACTCTGAAGTATATTATGCTACCCTCAGGAAATTGTAGAAACGACTCCAGTGTGTTTCTTGCCATAAAAATGCAAAAGAACTTCTCTTTCTCCAAGAAAACGCAAGGCCTCGCACAAGCCTGCCCACCATAGAGGAGTTCACAAAACTCCAATGGACTGTTCTTCCTCATGCAGCCTGCAGGCCAGATATTGCTCCTTCTGACTTTCGTCTATTTGACCCAATGAAGGATGCATTCTGCGGGAAGCAGTGCGTTGATGAGGGGAGGTTATAGATGCAGCATAAGTTTGGCTCCGACGTCGAACACTAGAGTGGTATCATGCGGCCACGCAGGCCTTCCTAGTAACGTGATCTAACACAGTCACTTTGAACGGAGATTACCTTGAAAAATACGTTTTTGTAGCCAAAGGAGTGGGGAGTAATATGGTGTATTGGAATCCTGAATAATGCCAATCTGGTTTCAGAAAAAAGTGTTGTATTATTTATTGTAGGCCCATCGTACTTCTGTACATGTCCTGATTTCTCTTCTCTTGTCTTCGCGGTCTTTACGCGAGATGTTTGTTGGTGGCAGTCTGTCACACATGCCTGTCCCATAAATTTTCTCAATAGTGTTTTGCGGAAAGAACTTTTGATCATCAAGCATTACCGTCTGAGCTGATTAGTATATCTATAATAGCTAGCGTGTTGATCGAACATACTGGTAACAAATTAGCAGCACATATCTGAATTGCTTTCATGACGTCCTTTAGCCTGACCTGGTGGATATCCCAAACACTCGAACAGTACTCAAGAACAGGTCTAACTGATGTCCTGAAATTCCTCGGTGTATAAGAAGGAATTGTCAAGCAGATATGAGTACAGTTTTTGTGCCGCCCGCGGTGGCTGAGCGGTTCTAGGCGCTTCAGTCCGGAACCGCGCGACTGCTACGGTCGCAGATTCGAATCCTGTCTCGGGCATGGATGTGTGTGATGTCCTTAGGTTAGTTGGGTTTAAGTAGTTCTAAGTTCTAGGGGACTGATGACCTCAGATGTTAAGTCCCATAGTGCTCAGAGCCATTTGAACAATCCAGTTTTTGTATGACGTTAATTACAAAAAAAAAGTTCAAATGTGTGTGAAATCTTATGGGACTTAACTGCTAAGGTGATCAGTCCCTAAGCTTACACACTAGTTAACCTAAATTATCCTAAGGACAAACACACACACCCATGCCCGAGGGAGGACTCAAACCTCCGCCGGGTCCAGCCGCACAGTCCGTGACTGCAGCGCCTCAGGCCGCTCGGCTAATCCCGCGCGGCCGTTAATTACATTACCTATTAAATTCTTCACATTACTTGGTAAAGTGGTCAAACATTGTTATAGCTGAATATCTCTGGCCTTTTTGTGCCACCCTTAGGCTGTGTGACGGACAGTGTGTCATTTGTCCTTCTAGTATGTTTCTGCTGTTTTCAAATTGGGATTAGTTACTGATAAAAAACTTCTTATCTAAGTGGACTGTCAGACAGTTGTCATCAAAGTGCCGTCTACAAGAGGTTCTAGAACGGACGCCAGAAAAACGCTGCATACCGTTCAGAACGCGGTCAGGGGTCATTTTCTTACTCAGAACCCTGAAGCTGATGACGTGCGCCTGCATGATGAAATCTTTCTTCCTCGATAAAAAGCTCCCATAGAATATGATCCTATCAGATATTAGTGATTAAAAATACAAAAAGTAGAGAAACTTTCTCACATGTTCCCCTCCAAAGTCTGCAATTGTATGTAATGGAAACGTTGCAGAGCTTCACAGTATATGAATTTTTTCCGAAACGTTTTAATTAATAATTCATTAACACTGCTACCTTATTCACTTTATCACGTATGTCTTCCAGTAGATAATAAGCAACTGACTATTTATTTTTTAAATCGGTCAACTAAAACTCATCTACGTATGTCCAAAGACCACAGCACATCTGTAAATCATATATATCTATATACAGTTACGTTGTGAAAAATCGACAGCAGTAAATAAGTTATTCTACATCATTCAGACAAAGCAGAAATCAAAGTCTGGCAACCTTCCTATGAAAGAGACGTAGGAATGACGGTAAGAGTTTTAATATCCCATCGACTATCTCATTTGTAGAACGATAGAAGAAGAAATCGGCCGTTGCCTCCTCGAAGAAGGCTTTCTGCCTTTTAACTGATGTCACTGAGGGAAATCACGTAAAACCTTAAGTGGCATTTAAAGTCAGTTCATCCCGAATACGAGCTTGGCGCCAACTTGATCCGTCTGCCTGTGGTTTGTCTTACACAGATAAAAAATAATCATGATAGTTGTTTGAATACGATGCCCTGCGACTATGTGTCTCGTTTTAATAAAATTCTTCCGCGTTCACATATCACGATATTATTCCCGAGATCTATACTATCTTTGGTGGTATATCACTTTACGAGTGGCTGCCTGTCGCAGAATTTCGTCAAGTATATCACAAATAACTCAGTGGTGAGAAGAGTCTAAGAATGTCCCCCTGCGAAACATTTGTTCTCACGGCTGTCGAAGAGCAGGCTCCCTTCTTTAAAGCGGGCGGTAGGGTGACGCTGCAGTGACGCTGCACATCCGCAGTGCTCGACTCTCGTACGAAATGTTCTATTCACGAAATTTAATTTATGTGGAGGTTCTCTCCTATTGTGGGTTAGGTCCGAGTAGTGCCGTGTCCGGCAGTGGAACCACATTTTAGTTCACATCAACGAGACACAGATTTATTTTTAGAAATCGAAGCGCTTGTAACTTCATATATTTTATATCGACTTTTTCATTCCGATGTCACGCGTAAAAGAATACGATCCGTGATTCAGAATAATTTTATGCCATACAATACGGAAACCATACCAAAGAGTGCGGAGTTAAAGAATAACCGTAAATGTCTGAGTTATTATCAGTAGGGAAAACAAAATCATTTTAGGTCTATATTTATTAGCACAGAATCTGCATATTCAGAAAATTACAGCAGCAGAGACTTTATACTTTTATTGAGCTTTTCGAAAATACAAAAAACGGAAATGCGCACTCTTTCGTTCATCTGCGCTTAAGAATACGCGAGACATGCCAAAAAACTACGCATTTAGTAAATGTCACATACGAACGCAAGATCATCCTCAAATGAAGAGCACTGTTCGTGCCACAATCTCCCACACTTATTGCACTGGATCCAGTCCTCTCGAAACGCCATAATCTATGCTCTCTGCTGACAGCTTTCTGTCTGTTCCTTAAAGAGCACTCCCTCGTACCAAGAGCAGCGGCAATCTATTGTTTGCTTTCTCCATTTTCAATTCGTTGTCTGGCCTCATTGAGCAGCTCTTCCGTTTAGATGAGCTTCCTGTCCGATTTTCGTACTTAATTTGAAATCATTCAGAAATAAAACGTATCCTTTGGACTCCACAACACACTCAAGAGGCACAAATTTGCAATTCTGCCCCCAGAGAGACCGATAGAAGTGGTGCAGTGGATAGCACACTGGACTCGCATTCGGAAGGACAGCGGTTCAAACCCGCACCCAGCCATCCGGATTTCGGTTTTCCGTGATTTCCCTAAATCGCTTCAGGCAAATGTCGGGATGGTTCCTTTGAAAGGGCATGGCCGACTTTCTTCCTCGTCCTTCCCTAATCCGATGGGATCGAGGACCTCGCTGTTTAATCCCGTCCCCCAAATCAATCAACCCACCGATCCTAAAGATAACGAACGCACTCTTTGGGGAAATTACATGCACGTTCTTTCGTACAGGAACAATGATTCCTAGCGAAGTCAACAGATGCCAGCACACGTCACATTTGCAAAACATGTAGATGCAGTTGGTAGATTGCAAGCCAGCCTTTGAAAATGCAATAAGGAATTAAAGGCTATTGCTCGTGTATTCTTCGTATAACTTATGCAGCAGGGTACCAGGATTACATCAAGAAAACTGAAAAGTGAGTCTGACCTTTATGACTTCAGAAACACTGGATTTCTTCACACAACTTCTACGAGGTGCTTCTGATACCACTCTGAACACAACTACGTCAGTGGCGAGCTGATCAGTTTAGCCAACTGTCAGGAACAGAAGCTGTGCTTTTTTTGGGACTGCGCACTCTTTGGTTCGTTTACCCTACGTGCTGTGCAGTATTTGTCCGAATGACTCAGAACATGTTAGAGGAACTGCTCACCAATAAGCGAAGTAAACATAATTGTCGTCCCTCAGTAAGTATATCGTCAGTACGGACAGCCAGCACTCACTATTTTGGGATATTTCGCGCACAAAGTAGCACTTTTTCGCGTTCCACGTTCACCTCAGATGTTGACACATTGTCATCACGGTCGACATTTAGCCGCGGCTCATCATTGATCGAAACATGGATCCCTTCGGTGCTCTCCCCGTCACGAAGTTTCATCCTATTGTCTTCGGAGATCACAGTGTCGTATGTATCTTATGATACTTTGAACGTATCTGCGTCAACAGAAGCCGCTTCCAAACAGACCTGCGAGGACATCTTGGGTTGCTTGTTTAGCGCCCTGTTGCTCTTTCCAGAATTCACTGCAGCTGAGTTGTATTCTGCCGCCTGTTGGAATGGGTTGTGGGCAAATGGTAACGATCATCTCTGGTTATCGCAGCTCGTGGACACTTCGCCATTCCCTTCTTTGAAAGTGAGGCCACGTCGTAAAATTTCTATTCGAGACACACCTGTGCTATATGCTACGTCACGTTGCGATTTACGACCATCTGTACAATGAGTTCGCATGCTATAGATTCTAATGCATGTGTTGCTTAGCCATTGAAGCATTACTCGCGTAAAATAGATGTGAACACTAACATTGAATACCTACGATTCTTGGAGTTTTAACTACTGAGAAATGTGTCACTTATTAGCCACGTGTCGCGATAAGTGGTATGGCTTTTTCTCGCGTTCCTGTAATAACGCTCTGATTGGTTGTGCACCAAATCTTATTGTACACGACATTTTGCTCAGTCTACATCAGAATTTCATGGCTGAAAATCTAACACTTTTAACCAGAGCGTTTCAATATCTCACCTGAAAAGCAGTTACCTCTCGAAATTATGGCAACTGAATTGAAAACTTCAGTGAAAACCGAAGAAGGCAGAGTGTACACTCGAAGTTTATCGGTGAAATGATCATGGCTGCTGAAATCCCAATTCCATAAAAATCTGTTTGTAAAAAAGGTTTAGATCAAATATATCTTCATCGCAGTCGAAGGATGTAAGGGTGAAGAAATTAGCATGGTGGCTGAGACACTTGACTCTCATTCGGGAGGTGTAGCGTTCAAATCTCCTTCCACCTATCCAACTGCACGATCTTCCACAATGCCGCTAAAGCATTTCAGTCAAGTCTCAGGAAGGTTTCTTCCCCAGAGTCACGAGCAGTTTCTTTCCCCGTCGTTCCACAGCTGAGCTGTAATGATCTCTACGTGGATGAGAGGTGCAGGTATAACCTTGTTTCTTTGTTTCTTGTAGCGACAAGCCCTCTCCGTCATCACTCGGGTCATACCTAGAACGAACGCTACTATACACCTTTCTGTCGCCCCAGGGCACCCAAACCGTTGAGAAGGCACCTCTTACTTGCGAAAACGAGGTTGAGGAGCCCAAGAGCTGCGGTGGAGCCTTCCTGGAAGAGAGCACCTGTGCCGCCAGGCCTATTTCCCAGAACTGCGCTCAGTACTCCTTGCTTTTTCTGCCAATCTTTCTCGTTATGTACACTTCTTGTTTCTCTGTCGCATCTCTCTATTTTTGTAACTAAAGGAAAACGAGATATAAAAAAGGGAGAGAGAGAGAGGGGGGGGGGGGGGGGGAAGGCAGAGACAGAACGACAGAGTGAGAGAGAGAGAGAGCAATAGCTGCATTAATTTTTGTGCAGCAAGCTTCTTAATCTACGGCGTCCCAAACAGATTTGCTTCCTGAGTAAAATGTAATGTCTTTTGTCAGTAGTCTATATTCCACCCTTAATGTCACCCGTCCATGTACATTTACGTAGATGGTTATCAAGGTGTTGCGTATCTGAGCACCACATTAAGTGTGGGTGTATCTTTGCAGTGTACGTCCGTCGTATAAATGATTTCCTGTGTTGTAATCCGGTATCACCAATGCGTGATGTTGACCTCATATCCGCAGATCTTTGTCGTATGGCAGTGTTTAGTGTATCAACAAATATTCTGAAGTAACTCTGAGGAAACGTCAGAATACTCCACAAAGGGAGCATAGTAAGTATGTAACTAAATTCTGCGTTATGGTACTTCGGATTTACGTACGTCGTATTAGATGCTTAAGACCACAACAGACACAACTCATAAGACTTTGGCTGTAATTAGTGGAGGTTAGATTTTAGGGTTTTTTTAATAGCGTGGTAGCTGTAAATGGAACACCAGCCGAATTGCATTAGGATCAGGAAAGCAGTTCGTCGTAGCATTATGAAAATAATTCTCCCCGAATTCACCTTAAGTAATTTAAGGAAACCACGGAAAATCTAAACCACGGTGTTAGGACGGCGATATTAAGTCCTCTTCTTTGCGATGAAGGTCCGATGTCTTAACCACTGGGCCACGTGGAGTGATGGATGAATCCGTGTGGCTATTGTCTTTTATCAGAGAAAGGAAATAACACTCTCTAATCCTAGTTTATTAATTGGAAACTATGTTAAAGCTCTTTTCTCATTACGTCTGAAACATAAAGACAACACCAACCCCAAATTTCGATACAAGTACAGATTTTTAGAGAGCGAACACAGTTATAACGTGCACATAAGCAGAAAAAGCAAGTCACTGCTATACAGCTACACTATTCATGAGAAACTGCCGGAAACAGTATCTACCGCAAAATATCTAGGAGCAACTATCCAGAGCGACCTTAAGTGGAATGACCACATAAAATAAATAGTAAGACAAGTAGATACCAGACTGAGATTCATAGGAAGAATATTAATGTAAGACAGCCACGAAGGAACTGGCTTATTAGGCGGTTTTTCACCAGATTGTTGAGTATTGTCCATCAATATGCGAGCCTTACCAGGTAGGACTGATAGAAGAGATAGAGGAGATACAACGAAGAGCGGCGCGTTTCGTCACGGGATCGTTTAGTAGCGCGAGAGCGTTTCCAAGATGCTCAATAAAAACACCACGGCAGACGTTACAAGAGAGGCGTGTGCATCACGGAGATATTTATTATTAAAATTTCGAGAGAGCAGTTTCTGGGAAGAGTCGGACAACATATTACTTCCTCTCACATACATCTTGCGTAATGATCACGACGAGAAAATTGGAGAAATTAGAGGCAATACAGAGGCTTATGACAACATTCTTGTCGCTCACCACTCGCGAGTGGAAGAGGTTAGGGTGGATCAGTTCGTGGTAGCATAAGTATCCTCCACCACACACCATGAGGTGGCTTGCGGGGTATGACATAGATGTAAATACCGAGTTTCCGCAGTAAACTCGTTAAACGGACAACACGCGAATTATTCGCTGGAAGCAGAGTTTCTTCGCTGCGAGTTATCTGTACAGATTCATTCACAGTTTTGGTTACCAGCAGTAACACTGTCCGTGCCCCAGACTTAACGAGAAGTGATTACGGGGGCTACAAAAAGCAGAGCCCGGGTGAGAGGCTGGCTCCATAGATACGCCCCCCGTCGTAATTGGTGGTCGCAGGCGAGTGGCCTGTGAAATTCGCCCCGGCGAGCAGGCGCCGGTGACTAAGCAGTCTCGCGTCTCCAGTGTCTCAGGCCTGGTAACCACTAGCACCGGCTACTCAGCAATTTACATCGGCTCCACAGTGACGGGGTGTCCGGCGCCAAGGGGGGCTGGCGCTAGGGTGACAAGACATCCACCGACTAAATTTTGGAAGTTGACCGGGGACATTTTTTGAGTATTTTGGTACACAGGACACCTGACCTCCGGTGGCTCGCTACATAGTAAATACATTTCTCTCCATTTCTTACCCCCACTTATTTTTGCATCTGTAATGCACTGAAAACGCTTGCACAGCAGTGCATATGTCGACTATATGGACTGCGTATCACTTTTCAAAGCAGTCTTGTTACATTCACTCACGGTACCTGCCGTTGGCGACAGTAATGTGCACTTTACCCTTCACCCTCAGCCTTGCATTCGGTACTGCCAAAACTGTATCGGATTCGTTTTTCCGGCAGTGTTAATTGTACATTAACAGTGATACGCAGCAGGTTTTTTTTTGATTTCGTATAACAGACTTTGACACTGTTGTGAAGGTGCTTTCACAGAAATGAAGGTAATTGAGGTAACAAAACGAGTAAATCGTAACTGCGCTATTACTCTGCCACGAGACACTGAAGACCACGAAACCCTTATACCAAATACTCAGCAAATATCCTGGAGCAATCTCCGAAATTCTGACCGTGGAGTTCGTGTTCGCCCTGTATCGGGTTTATTTCGATAAAGTTGTTCGCTGTTTGTGACCACACAATATGTGATAAAACTACCGACGTTTCGGGTACTATTGCAGGCAGCCATTTCAAAAATTTCCAACAGTAGCATCTGATATCCCTCTCCTTGATCCTGTCATAAAACCAAAACACGGTATTCCAGGAAGCCTAGCCATTTTAAAACAATTTACAGGATGTCAGTGGAGGACTGGACAGTCTTCATGCGTATGGCGGGAACGATCATTAGAAGCAAAAACGTAAACACGGGCTCTGAAATGCGTATCTTAAGAGGTATGATCACTTCTTTATCTTCAGTACTGTGAAACAAACCATTTCGCCATATTTTTCGCAGCACTGTTTATAATATAGACGTGGATGCTCCTTCATCAATACTCTCCATACCGTACTTTTTAAAGTGTGAATTTCACGGGCATGCTGACGAGGGGTTATTTATGCATCTTCTCCCACATGAGCCAACACGGTGTGCTAAGGTTCCACTGGGCGAGCAGTTAATTCCCGAGAAAGTTTTCCAGCACACTGTGGCTGGAATGACTCAGTTTGACGTAAGTTTCTAACCACAGCGGTAAATTTCTGCCAGTCAGGAAGATGCCGTTTACCTGTACACTTATTTGACATTCCAGTTCCTACAGTCTGCTGCCCCATACATTAACTCTATGTCCGCAATTTCGTCCCACAAATAATAGTCTATCTTCGACGACCATTCATACAATGTAAACAGTGGTTAACTCTTCCTGGACCCATACAAACGAACGGGTATTGCTTTTAAGGCAATACTAATAACTGCGAATCGGAGGCATTTTTTAAATGAAACGTAATCAGTTTACATAACACGTACTTTAATCGAATAGTTCATGCTAGAAATCCCACCGCCTAAAATATTCACATCTTCGTCCCCAAATACTCAGTTTAACATACTACAGCGTCTGGTGATTCTGACCCTAGAGACTTACACGTCATGCACATTAGTGTGCAGAACTTAAGGACGAAAGTAATTTTCACATAATGTGTTTCTGCCTAGCAACATGGCTCGATGAAACTTGGACTACACATAGGATGAACTGCTATAGTATAGTACAGAAGGTAACTGAAAGAAATACACAATGAAACGAACAGAAATGACACTTTTAATCAAAGACAATAATTACATTGAAGTCATCGCGATTTCTAACGGTCTCCTGGACTTTACAAACGGTGGTGGTACATGGTTCTTAATAGGGTGTGTGATCACCACGGACGGCTTGTATGCCCTGTAACGTAACCCCATGCTTGCCACAAGGTTGATTAGGAGTTCTTGTGGTAGGGCGTTTCCTTCAATACGTCACCCCAGGGCCTCCCACACGGGCTCGGTGGGATTTAAGCCGGAGAAACGAGCAGGGGAGTCCATTCGCCAAATATCCTCTCGTTTCAAGAGCTATTCCACCTGCTCTGTTCGATGCGTTAACGCATTTTCATCCATAATACTGAAGTCATGACCGAATGTATCCCTGAAAAGACATACGTAGGGAAGGAGTACAGTATCACAATAAGGTTGACAGGTGTGTGTATCATGATCGCAGATTTGGAGATCAGTACCTCCTTGTTGCATTACGCCTCCACACGTCATAATACCTGAACCACGTTCGACAATGCTGAATGTTCCCTCATATGGAGAGAGGTCGGAACACATGAAGTACACAGGAGCATACAATGTATTGGCCGAGAAGCGTAAGACGGCAAAAGTAGGTAACTGCTCTGTCTGAGTGTTACTTGACCTTGGCTGCACTTTGAATTTCAACATGCTACTCTCACACGTTCCCAAAATATGCCTATCGTCTCACCTTCGTACGTTGCGGACAGACAACAGAACCATTTCGAGAAGAAAACTGCTTTTCAGTGGCCGCTTTAGAAAAGCTCCAACGGGCTGCAAAACTATGAGGAGATTCTCTTATACTTTTACAGGTGAATGATAAACAAGTACCAACAACAAAAATAAGGTTCAGCAACTATTTCTGTATTAAAAAGAGAAAGGGACGAAGACTAGGGTATAATGTGCTGTCGAGGATGAGCTCATTTTGGACGGTGTACAAATTCAAACTAAGGCTGGATGGAAGTCGGACGTTTCCTTTTAAAAGTGACCATCCTGGCGTTCTCATCGGTCGATTCAGAAAAAATACACAGAACCGAAAATAGAAAGGAGCCGCGCGGGGTAGCCGAGCGGTCCGATTCGCCATGTCACGTTCCGCGCGGCTTCCCTCGTCGGAGGTTCGAGTCCTCCCTCGGGCATGGGTGTGTGTGTTGTCCTTAGCTTAAGTCAGTTTAAGTTAGATTAAGTAGTGTGTAAGCTTGGGGATCGATGATGTCAGCAGTTTGGTGCCGTAAGACCTTACCACAAAGTTCCAAAAAAATAGAAAGGGGAGTCCACTACCAATTCACTACGCTGCCTTACTCCGTTCCATATGTAAGACCATTAGTATCCACACAGTGTACGCTTTCTTCAAGTTTTATCTGAACTCTGTGTTTTGTAAAACATTTATTTCGAATAAGTCAGATAATATCTAAAGAAGAAAACGAGTCTCTGCAGGTACTGTGAAATGTGACGTTGTTTCAGTGATTACAAAATCGAGTCAAATTTACGAAGAACTTGGTAGTATGAGTCCATTTACCAGTTTGACGTTGCACCCCATCTGGATTGGATGCATGCACTGATTTGTATGGGAAGAGTGTCATAAATCTGTTGTATCCTCTTCTGAGGCAAGCTGGCCCACAGCTGTTGTATCTGGTTCTGGATATACCGGATACTGGCATTGGGACGGAGCTTACTTTCGAATCGGTCCCACGTATGTTCTAGATCTACATCTTGATGGGTACTCTATCAAGTGCCTGCCGTAGGATTCATCGAACCACCTTCAAGTTACCTCACTACTGTGCGAGCTTTGCTTTCTCTTATTTTATTATGATGATCATTCCTCCCTGCGTAGGTGGGCGCCAACAAAATATTTTCACACTCTGAGGACAAAGCTGGTGACTTAAATTTCATTAGAAGATCCTGCCGCAGCGAAAATCACCTTTGCTTTAATGATTGCCACCCCAATTCACGTGCCATATCCGTGGCACTATCTCACCTGCTTCGCTACGAAGTACCCTTCTTTGAACTTTTTATTTCCACCGCACAACAATAGTCCAGAAGAGGGCGGAGAAGCGTAGTGTAAGCAGTCTCTTTAGTAGACCTGTTGCATTTTCTAAGTGTTCCTCCTATAAATCGCAGTCTTTGGTTTCCTTTCCGCACAACTTTATCTATGTGATATTTCCATGTAAGTTACTCGTAGCTGTAATCCCTTAGTATTTAGTTGAATTTACAGCCTTTAAATTTGTGTTTTATCCTGTAACCGAAATTTAACTGATTCATTTAGTACTCATGTGGATGACTTCACACTTTTCGTTATTTAGAGTCAATTGCCACTTTTCGCACCATACAAATATCTCCTCTAAATCTTGGGTATCTTGGGTAGTAATTACCGCTTCAGCTGTGTTTAGTCCTTTATTATTGGATCACTACCGGTTCCGTGGCACTAAAAGCCATATCTTCAGATGAACATATGACTAAAACATTAGAGCGGAAAAGGTTTTAGTGCCACGAAACCTATAGTGATTCAATAATAAAGGACTAAATACGGCCGAAGCGCTTATTAATACCCAAGAAGACTACTCGCAGCTGCGGTTGACCCACCTACAAGGTTGTCTGCTTCTCTAAATCGTTTTGTAACTTGTTTTGATCGTCTGATGACTTTATTAGACGGTATATAACAGCATTATCTGCAAACAATCTGCTAGAGCTGCTCAGATTGTCTCCAAAATTGTTTATGCTGATCATCGGCGACCGATCTGGTGATCTTGCTGGCCACGGGAGTACCGTTGTCCTGTCGACACTGTCGCATTAGACGCAACGCATGAGGACGCAGGATCTGTATGACGTACCTTTGTGCCGTCAGATTTCCCTCAATCACTACCAAGCCGTACCAGTTGGTTCCTAGCACCGTGGCGCCAGCAGTAACACTCCTGCGCCTCTCAAAAATATTGGGAGAACAGGTCCTCCTCCCTGGTCGTCGACATACTCGTCAACGATGGTCATCCATGGTAATTCAGAACCACGATTCATCGCTGAACCAATGCGACGCCGTTCATGAGCAGTCCACACTTCCCGGTCACTGCTCTCCTCCAAACTCAGCAATTTGTATTGTGGTGATGACGGCAGTCAACGCATGGTGCCATAATTCAATAGTCCCGCGGCTGACACTCTCGTTAACAGTTGTGCAGGATGATACAGATTGTTGAAAGGAGTCCTCCCTTGTGGTGTTCAGACGTGGTCGACCGGAACCTTTGCGATGAGAAACGCCTCCCCTTATACTCCATCGCAGTCCAACATCGGGTCACTGTCACATCCGAATGCCCCATGAATCTGGATATTGCGTGATTCGACCGCCGGCCAAATGGACACCCACGATGCGACCCCTTTCAAACTCTGTCAGGTGCTGATAGCGCTGTCTCACACGAGTGCGCGGTATCTCCGTGTCCTTCACAGTGATCACCCAATATCAGACGCGGTTCACGCCCCTTATATATCCTATCAGACCTGGTAACAACACTAAACATAAATAACACTAGTGCACTCTGGTGACTGTTCTACCTGTCACAAAGAACTGCAACTCTAATCATCCACATACCCACCGACTATGCGTACATACAGGGTGTTTCCGTAAAAGCGTGCAAAAATGTAACGAGAAAAGTAAATTCCGCCCGAACGGGCCATGAAGGCCCAACGGTACCGACCGGCCACAGTTCATCGTCAGCCCACAGGCGCCACTGGTTGCGGATACGGAGGGGCGTGTTGTCAGCACACCGCTCTCCCGGCCATCAGTTTACGAGACCGGAGCCGCTACTTCTCAATCAAGTAGCTCCTCAGTTTGACTCACAAGGGTTGAATGGCTCTGAGCACTATGGGACTCAACTGCTGAGGTCATCAGTCCCCTAGAACTTAGAACTAGTTAAACCTAACTAACCTAAGGACATCACAAACATCCATGCCCGAGGCAGGATTCGAACCTGCGACCGTAGCGGTCTTGCGGTTCCAGACTGCAGCGCCTTTAACCGCACGGCCACTTCGGCCGGCAAAATGGTTCAATATGCCCGAGGCAGGATTCGAACCTGCGACCGCAGCGGTCAGGCAGTTCCAGAGTGAAGTGACAAGAACCGCACGGCCACACCGGCCGGCCGACTCACAAGGGTTGAGTGCACCCCGCTTGCCATCAGCGCTCGGCACACTGGATGGTCACCTATCAAGTGCTAGCCCAGCCCGACAGCCCTTAACTTCGGTGATCTGACAGGAACAGCTGTTACCCCTCTGGCAAGGCCGTTCGCGCAAAAATGTAACTGGACACAGAGAATGATCCACTGAAGATATAAAAATAAACTTGTCCACCGCCTTGTCTAACGTTATTGTTTTCCAGCTTACTTACAGCTAACATGCGTACATGTTTATTGGTACTTTGCTGTTTATTTACATGTACATTCTTTATTTCCTGCACAGAAACAGAGTACGAGCCCGATTACCAGGAAGTTATTATGCAGGTTTTGTTTACTCTGTCGTATCGCATTTACACTGTCCCATAACAGAACTCGCTATGGATCAACAACACACTCATTCATTACTCAGTGCTATTCAGAGACGTACAGTACAATACGATGGAACAGTACTGGTACAGTATTTCCTGATCGCTGGATTGGAAAGGAAGGTTCTATTCCATGGCCTGCGAGGTCACCTGACCTGAATCTCCTCGAGGATATTTAAAGTCACATGTGTATGAGACACCAGTGAGTACTGAAATCGAATTAGTTGCCAGAATTGTAGCTGCCTATGGTGTGATTCGAAACATACCAGTCAGGGTGCATCAGAATCTTGTTCGCCGATGTCATGCTTGCATTGATCCTCCCCGTCGGAGGTTCGACTCCTCCCTTGGGCATGGGTGTGTGTGTTGTCCTTAGCGTAAGTTGGTTTAAGTTATGTTATGTAGTGCGTAAGCTTAGGGACCAATGACCTCAGCAGTTTGGTCCCGTAAGACTTTACCACAAATTTCAAAAAATGCTTCAAATGGCTCTGAGCACTATGGGACTTAACTTCTTAGGTCATCAGTCTCCTAGAACTTAGAACTAATTAAACCTAACTAACCTAAGGACATTACACACATCCATGCCCGAGGCAGGATTCGAACCTGCGACCGTAACGGTCGCGCGGCTCCAGACTGTGGCGCCTAGAACCGCTCGGCCACCACGGCCGGCCCACAAATTTCCAATTCTTCCAAAATATCATGTTTCATTGAGATTGATGGCCGTCAGTTTCACCACATTTTGTAAGATACAATACAAATGGTACGTGCATTGTGTCAATGATGGCATTTGCAGTTAACTAGTGTAAATAAAAAGTACACCATAATGTGATTTTAGTCCTATTATATCCTTAAGCTGGCTTCTCCGACCCTAGGTTCCCTACCGTAAATTTTTCGGTGGAGCATCCTCTATGTCTTGTTAAATTTTTGCACGCTCTTACGCAAACACTGTACACGACGTTGCATCGACATCCGACCATGTCTTCTCGATGCTTCACTTTCTACTTTTGTCAGGCAGTATAATTAAACTGCTTAAAAGGTCGATGAGAAGATAAAGCAATACCTGCAAGAGAAATGAAATATAAATTTATAACTGTAAGCATAGGCTAAGAGGCATGGTAAGTTGGTATACCGAAAATTAAACATCAACACAGTGGGAATAACAGAATCATTCGAATTTTGTCGAATTATTTAATCCGCCGTCTATGTTGGCAGTCGGCGCGTGTCGCTGCCGCGTTGGAGTCCAGCTACTCGCCAGGATTTTCCCTCGGCGGGAGGACTGGCCCGGGGTTTATTCAGCCTCGCGAATACAGCTGGGGAGAAGGAGTGGCTCCCGTTTCAAAAGCGGACGTACCGCCCGGCAGAGCGGCGAGCTAGTCGCACAACCGTCCCTCTCGTCTCAGCCACAGGATTTCCCCACGGCCTGGTCACAGAGTTACGCCTATTGATACACTTGAACTTAAATACAACTGCAGCTTCGGATGACATATTTCTTAGTAGCATGTCGGAAACAACGGCAGTTTCCTTTCGCTTTTCGTTTTACACCACGAGTTTCGGGAATCTTCTCATCCTCATGCGACTCTTTACTAAGTCAAACCATCTGCCGACAAATATACAGAAAACCTAGTAGATCGAATACTGGAACCTCAGCTGAGATGGCACAAGATGTATCGGGGCGAAATTTAGCAATGCTGTGTTAATTTAGTTATGTCCATGATAGCTCTCACAGCACTGGACTATCTCATATATCCATCCGTGCTTATTTTGCCAGGTACATAATGTCCTAAGAATGGAACTTACTTAATCTTCCTTTAGATTGCGAAGTGAAATGACTGACATTTGTGCTTATTGTTAATTACCGGTCAAGGTGAAACCGGGCAAGGCTAATTTACTTGTTTCCTCGTAGCTATCTGTGGTCCTAACCCAACCAGCCATATAACCCAAAGAAGATCTAAAAAACTGATAATTACAGAAAAATTTCACTCAGAATTTTTTCCAGTAGAAAAGATTTACAGCTTGGTTTGCGAAATCTGTCAATTACAGCAAATACAATGAAGTAGAAGGAAAAAACTGATTTCAAAATTCTCAGTTAACTGCGAGTGCTTGTATTTGAGAACTAGTTCATAAACACTAACACAGGGAGTAAAACTACGAAAACCTTAAATGAGGAAGAACAGAGGGGCATTTGGATGCCCCTCTATCCGAACGTGCAGGAGTCACTGCGCCATGTATTTTTGTAGCAAGTATAAGTATGGGAATGTATGGAAACTTGAGTCAGTGTAAACGGAAAACTATTAACCGAACGGGTACCCTACATTATTGGAATGATGTTTACTCTGTGCGCTGCAAGATTTCCGTTGTTCGTAGTGTTAGTGTCATGACTTGCCGTTAGGCTCCGGTACAGGTACGACGACGTAGGATTGGAACACAAGAATCTATGAACTGCAGTTGCAGACAGTCAACACGGGGATGGACAAGGAGAGCAAGGCTTTACTCGTAAAGATGCTTAATGACAACAGCAGCATTGCTGCTGCTATTCGAGAGTATCGACGCATTATAGAGGTCCTCTTTCTACACTGAGGTAAATGTAAATGCCGTGTGATTGGGGCCTCCCGTCGGGTAGACCGTTCAAATGGTTCAAATGGCTCTGAGCATTATGCGACTTAACTTCTGAGGTCATCAGTCGCCTACGACTTAGAACTAATTAAACCTAAGTAACCTAAGGACATCACACACACTCATGCCCGAGGCAGGATTCGAACCTGCGACCGTAGCGGTCACGCGGTTCCAGACCGAAGGGCCTAGAACCGCACGGCCACACTGGCCGGCGGGAAGACCGTTCGCCAGGTGCAAGTCTTTCGATTGGACGACACTTCGGGGACTTGTGTGTCGATGGGGATGAAACGATGATGATTAGGACAACACAACACCCAGTCCCTGAGCGGAGAAAATCTCCCACCCAACTGGGAATCGAACCCGGGCCCTTAGGATTGACATTCTGTCGCGCTGACCACTCAGTTACCGGGGGAGGACTACACTGACGTTGAAAGACATGATTCCAATCATTGACCGATCGTTCCACACAGCGTGGAGCTTGGCCACCAAGATGATCATCTGAACCCGTGTGGTTTCTGGCTGTGGTGTTACGTGCAGGACAGGATTTATCAACGGGTCACTAACACACGTTGGAGGTGAAAGACAAGCGTAGCAATGCAGGTGCCGAACAATCCACCTGAAATGTTTTGGGCAGCAGTCGAGCAATCTCTAGTGCGGCTCCAGGCTGTGGATGCAGATGGTCGTTACACTAAGCAACGTTCGTAACCCGTATCGTAAACACGGTGCGTAAGTAACAAATGGTACCCTATCATGTGAAGTTGCCTTTATTTCAATGGTTTCGGTTAAAGGAGCTTCAGTCTGGAACCGCGTAACCGCTACGGTCGCAGGTTCGAATCCTGCCTCGGGCATGGATGTGTGTAATGTCCTTAGGTTAGTTAGGTTTAATTAGTTCTAAGTTCTAGGCGACTGATGACCTCAGAAGTTAAGTCGCATAGTGCTCAGAGCCATTTTTTCAATGGTTTATTCATTATTTCTTTTCCGCATGTCCTTACAATTGTTTCCAGAAAGTTTCATTGTCCTACAGTGACTCGTTTTTCATGGTGGCCCTCTCACATAGCGAAAGTTTTAATTAAAACCAGCCTGTACTTCAGATGATGGCATTTTAACTTTTTCGATGTACTGCTGATGCTGTGTTGCGGTAAGAAATGATTTAGGCCATTCTGTTATTGGCATACATTTGTTAGGTCATACAGTCACTTTCTTAACGTAGGTTGATTTAGCTAAATTGTTGTTTTCAAGCGACGGGATTGAAGGAAACAAGAGTCGATACGTCTGAAGCAATTCGTGCCCTAGGGAGGCAGGTGGAAGAACCCGACAGGAAAACGTGGCGGCGTTTTTTCCTCGCCTTTTCTTGCTACGAGTAGCTTGCGCCTGGTTTATGTAATGCCCCTCCCAGGTAGAAGCGGTTGAGAGTACGATTTTCAACCGGCTGGCCTCGCCGGCACATGCTTCGGCGCTCTACCCGCCGCGCGTGCAGCGTGCGCGAGCCCGCATCGTCGCGCACCCTCTCTCTCACCTCGCAGCGTGGGCGGCTCCGCGCCTCCCACTAGTGTAGTTCTAAGTCTTTGAAAACACCGCACTTTATAACTGGAACAGATAGCTTCTCTCATCTACTTGCCCTCACAGTTTTCAAGCTACGCGCAGGAAGTACGTAAGTCCCCGCCTTGTATACTGCTGGTCGATAAAATTGCAACGTAAATTCGACACGAAGTACACTGTATGCTTAGATATCAACTGAGTAGCATTTCAGTTCAACTGCAGTAAGTAGGTAGCAGTAGCACAGTCTGCAATATCTCTAACCCGTATCCGAAACGTCCGTGTAATGCGGAATTGAGCACTAGATATTACCAGAGGTGGAACCACCAGCGCGAAGGGAGGCGAGGAGTATTGCGTCAGTATAGAAGCAGCAACTTGGGCTACTCATCGGATATCAGCAGAGTAACAAATCTGACAGGGACGCTTCTACCGTTATAAATCTGCCCAAGTCGACTGTTGGTGATATGACTGAAGTGGAAGGGCGTAAGAACAACCACAGCTAACTGTGCTTATGTTCTGAGCGACAGGGACCGTCGAACAATACGGAGGATGGTTGTAAAAATCGCATGAAATCAGCAGAAGAAATAACTACTGAGTTAGTAATTGATACCAGAAATCTACACTGAAGCGCCAAAGAAACTGGTCTAGGCATGCCTACTCAAATACAGAGGTATGTAAACAGGCACAATACGGCGCTGCGGTCGGCAACGCCTATATAATACGTGTCTGGCGCAGTTGTTAGATCGGTTACTGCTGCTAAAATCGCAGGTTATCAAGATTTAAGTGAGTTTGAACGTGGTGTTATAGTCGGCGCACGAGCGATGAGACAAAGCATCTCCGACGTAGCGATGAAGTGGGGATTTTCCCGTACGACCATTTTACGAGAGTGCCGTGAATATCAGGAATCCGGTAAAAAATCATATTTCCGACATCGCTGCGGTCGTAAAAAGATCTTGCAAGAACGGGACTAGTGACGACTGAAGAGAATCGTTCAACGTGACAGATGCAACCCTTCCGCAAATTGCTGCAGAGTTCAATGCCGGGCCATCAAGAAGTGTCAGCGTGTGAGCCATTCAACGAAACATCATCGATATGGGCTTTCGGAGCCGAAGGCCCACTAGTGTACCCTTGGTAATGCACGAGACAAAGCTTTATGCCTCGCCTAGGCCCGTCAACACCGACATTGGACTGTTGATGATTGGAAACATGTTGCTTTGTCGGACGAGTCCCGTTTCAAATTGTGTCGAGCGGATGGACGTGTACGGGTATGGAGACAACCTCATTAATGCAGGACCCTGCATGTCAGCAGGGGACTATTCAAGCTGGTGGAGACTCTTTAATGTTGTGGGCTTCTGCAGCTGGGGCGATAGGGGACCCCTGATATGTCTACATACGACTCTGACAGGTGACACGTACGTAAGCATCGTGTCTGATCACCTGCATCTACTCATGTCCATTCTACTTTCCGACGGACTTGCGCACTTCCAGCGGGACAATGCGACACCCCAGAATTGCTACAGGGTGGCTCCAGGAACTCCCTTCTGAGTTTAAACACTTTTGCTGGCCGCCTACCTCCCCAGCCATGAACGTAATTGAGAATATCCGGGATACCTTGCAACGTTCTGTTCAGAAGAGATCTCCACCCCCTCGTACTCGTACGGATTTGAGGACAGCCTTGCAGGATTCGTGGTGTCAGTTCCCTCCAGCAGTACTTCAGACATTAGTCGAGTCCATGCCATCTCGTCTAGCGGTTCTAGGCGCTCAGTCCGGAACTGCTCGACTGCTACGGTCGCAGGCTCGAATCCTGCCTCGGGCATGGATGTGTGTGATGTCCTTAGGTTAGTTAGGTTTAAGTAGTTCTAAGTTCTAGGGGACTGATGATCACAGATGTTAAGTCCCATAGTGCTCAGAGCCATGCCATCTCGGGCTGCGGCAAGTCTGCGTGCTCGCGGGAACCCTGCACGATATTAGGCAGATGAGCCAGTTCAGTTTCTTTAGCTATTCAGTGTAGTTAGCACAATGACTTAGCGTAAGGAGTTGAAAAGAATGGGGTGCAATGGTCCAGCAGCTTCTTATAAGCTACACATAACGGTAGCCAGTGCTGTGACGCCACTGGACAGTGGATGACTGGAAACGCGTTATTTGGAGTGATGAACCACGCTATACCCTGTTGCATTCCGATAGAAGGATCTGGGTTTGCGAAATACATGGACAACGTTACCTGGCATCATGTGTAGTGCCCACAGTGAAGTACAGAGCAAGTGGTGTTATAGTATGGGGTTTTTTCTCGTGGTTAGAATGTGGTCCTCCTACTGCTCTCAAGAAAACGCTAAAAGCGGAAGGGTATGAACAACTATACAGCGTTGTGTACTGTGTATAGTGCAGGAGACAATTACTGCATGTTTCAGCAAGACAATGCACCATGCCATGAGCAATATCTGTGAGGCAATTCCTGAAATGGACTGGCCTGCCCAGAGTCGCGACCTTAGCTCAATGATGAATTAGAACGTCGATGAATTAGATGAATTAGAACGTCGCGCCAGACCCCAGCGTCCAACATCAGCACCTTTTTTGGTTTCAGCGCTCTTAAGGAAGAATGGGCTGCCATTCCGCCACAGACATTCAGACACCTCACTGAAAATGTCCCCAGAAGTGTTCAAGTCGTCGTAAAGGCGGAGAGTGGACACACCCTAAATTAATGTCCACTAATAGGTGTCCAGAGACGTTTCATGAAATAGTGTACATTATAGGTATAAGAGATCATTAAGCAGCGGGTTTCTCAGTCAGAATTCAGATTTAAAGTTCGTGTTATATTTGGCGCAAAAAAGGAGAAACGTCTACCAGCTGGTGGCCGAATTCGACATGGCAGAACTGTGTGCTATAGAGACTGCAGTTGCACCGTATTGCTGATCACGTTGGCCCGGATAACACGACTATCACGCGAATAACCGAGTCCAAATGTTCAGAATGGCCACGTTCAGCGCCATGTAGTACCTCAATGTCCCCACATGACTAGCACCAGAGAGGATAGGCGTATTATTAGCTCTGTCGTGCAGTATCTTACAGCCACTGCATGTACTTTGAGTCAGTAATACAAGTGCCCACACGGACTGGTGTACCACACCTGGAATAACACGGACTGTCACTATTGCGACAGTTCTTTCCACAACCACAGGGATGGAAAAGTTAAATATACGGAATTCGTAGCATTCTCGTGTAGAGTGAACGTGGAAAGAGGTGTACTTGCAGGTTTATGGAAATCGGACACAAAGTCAAAAACACTGGTACAAGCAATTTTTGTGTAGATGAGAACCTAGATGCATATGCCTCTGATTTTTTGTGGCAGAATACTATTCTTCTATTTGTAACAGCCTACAAATCCCCTCCAGGAAAACTTTGCCTATTTGTGAAAAATCTAGATGCATTATTTCGCTACCTGTCTGGCAAGAAGAAACAGTTAGTAGATTGTGGAGATTTCACTGTAGATTTTTTTAAAGATGCGGACAGGAAAAATGAACTGGAATTATTATTTTGTTGTTTCAGTCTAATTTCCGTAGTTAATTTTCCAACTCGTGTGCATCACAAATTTTGTATACATTGTTCAGGTTGAAACAATTACTTTTTATCCAGTACTTAACGGACTATCTGATCATGATGCACAGTAATGGAAGTCAACAATACACCTTACACTCTTGAGGCGGGTTCATATAAAGCAGTGACGCTTGTTAATGAGGACAGGATATAAAGCGTAAATAGTAAGTTGGAAGACGAGGTGTTGGACGATAGAAAGAGGCGCTAATGTCAAATTCAGTTTATGCCATTGTAGATTCGTGGCAAATTTGGAAGTTGCTTTCCTAAAAAGTTATCCGAAAATCTATTAGAGAAAGAGGTAAGCCATGGATAAGTAGGGGAATTAAAATCCTATGTAAGAGAAAGGGGGTAAATTATATGAAGACAGGAATAAGTTAAGATCCGATATTACTTGCATATTACAAAAAATACTGTAATATTTTAAGGAAAATCACTAAATTCTCAAGAATTACCTACGTCCTGACGGAAATTAACAGTACAGGTAATAAGATTAAAACTATATGGGTTATTGTCAAACGGGAGACAGGAAAGCCAGTCAGTGGACAAAATTCCGTAATAATTACACTAAATGACTATGTTTTCACTGATAATTCACAAGTTGCATGTACTTTTAACAATCACTTTCTAAATGTAGCAGCAAAAGTAGGATTAAATGGTTCAGTTGAAGCAGCAAGAGAATATACCAGAAACGTCATTCCACAAAACTTTAAGAAAGTAGCACCAGTATCCTTCAGTGAAATTATCACACTTACAGAAAACCTAAAAAAGGGCTTATGTTGTGTTGATGGGATTTCAAACAGAATTCTAAAAAGTTGTTATAACTTAAAGAGTAATGTTCTTAGTAACAACATATGTATTGCAACACTGGCACAGAGACTTCTTCTGGTGAGGTTAAAATATGCACTTGCTATGTGTCTTTATAAGAAAGGTGACAAGAAAGAGTTAAAGAAATATTGTCCAGTTTCGTTACTGACATCTTTTCCAAAATATTCTGAAATGTAATACACTCAAGAAGTCTCACATTTCAGTAGAAATAATTTGCTTAGCATATGGCAGTTTGGAACCCAGAACGGTTACTCAACTGAGAATGCTATTTACACATTCACCCACCAAATATTACAAGCCAGTTGGTATTTTTGTGATTTTTCCAATGCATTGTGTGAATCATGCTACACTGTTAGAAAAACTTAAGTTTTAATCATACTTAACAAACAGAATGCAGAAGTTGTGCCGAATAATTCAATGTTGGAAAGGTAGAAAATTTTAGTGACTCGCTAGAAATCACAAGGGAGTCCCACAGTGTTCAGTTGTGGGTCCACTCCTGTTTATTATACATATAAATGACCTTCCACTTCACACTCAGAAAGCAGAATTGTTACAAGTCAGTCGAAGGCAATACTAGTGTTATAATAAATCCCATCAGAGAGAAAGCAACAGGAAATATTGTTAATGATGTTTTTTTTATAAATTATTAAATCGTTCTCTGAAAATGAACTGTCCCTAAATTTTGAGAAAACGTACTATCTTCAGTTCTGTACAACAAATAAAGTCATACCTACAACTGATATAGCACATGAGCAGGAGCCAGTAAATAGGGTAGAATGCTCCAAACTTTTGGGTGTACGTACTGATAAAAACTTGAACTGGAAGAAGCGTATTACTGAACTCCTCGAACAGTTAAGTTCAGCTGCGTTAGGTATTCGCATAATTGCTAATCCTGGAAAGTAGCGAATCAATCTCCTGACATATTTTGCACCTTTACACTCAACAATGTTTTATGGAATAATTTTCTGGGTAACTCATGACTTAGAAAGTAAGTTTTGAATGCACAAAGCGAACAGTAAGAATAATTTGTGATGGTCACCCGAGGTCGTCGTGTAGGTACCCCTTTATGGAGTTGGTCATTTTAACTGCACTATCACCACGATACACATATTCGCTAATGAAATTCATCACAAGTGATCCATCATAATTTGAGATAGCCATGTCTGCAACATAAGAGGAGAAAATTACCTTTATTACCCATTCCTAAAGCTGTCTGTAGCTCATAGAGGAGTTCAATACGCAGCAACAAAAATTTTTTATCACGTGTCCATCACCAAATAATGTCTGACAGGTAGCAAAGCAAGTTTCACTTCTAACGCAAAATAATTTCTCTTGTACAACTTCAATTCTATGACCGAATTTCTATTAAATAATTGATAGGCTGATAAAAAACCACCAACTAGTTTTAATGTGTAGTGGCATGAGTAGGACTAAAAAAATAATGACTTCATTAGTGTTAACACTAATCATGTGGACCTGTAAACTGCACCGTTGCAGGTCATTTCGATGAAAGAATCGTTTCAGTGATCTATGGAACATGTACATACCTAGCACGAACAGGTCGACGACGTCCGGTGCACCACGGACTGTCACTACGGCGCCGGCCGCGGTGGCCGAGCGGTTCTAGGCGCTACAGTCTGGAACCGCGCGACCGCTACGGTCGCAGGTTCGAATCCTACCTCGGGCATTGTTGGGCGTGATGTCCTTAGGTTAGTTAGGTTTATGTAGTTCTAAGTTCTAGGGTACTGATGACCTCAGCAGTTAAGTCCCATAGTGCTCAGAGCCATTTGTCACTACGGCGACGATTGTTGCAACTTCCGTGACGCGACAGCACAGTGAGATGTGTGTCCCACGACAGCGGCACTACGTCGTCTTTCCAGATGAGTGCAGCGTCTGCGTACAGCCTCACGATAGGCGCTTCCGTGTGTAGAAGGTTCTAAGGGGAACGAATGTTGCCAGTCTACGTTCGTCATCGGGCCCAGCACGGTGTGGGGCGTCACTGAATACACCATATGATCTCCTCCGTTTCTCACAGCCAGTAATTTTGACAGCAGCCGTTACATTTGTGACGCATTGAGACCGGTTGTTATGCCCTACCTCCGAGGTCTCCGGGACATTTTCGTTCAATAAGACAACTCAAGACAGAATGTTGCCCTACTGACCAGATTTATCTTGATACAGAGGTTTTTCGACCATTGCCATGAAGAGCAGGATCTCCAGATCTCTCATACTTCGAAAGCATCCGGTCATGGGTTGTCGCGACGCCGGGACGCCATCACGCGCAAGCCACTACGCTTTATGACCTCCGATATGTAGTTGATGCAACATACAGTGACGTCATTCACTCTCTGTGAACAAAATTTCACTGCCTGTATACCCCCAAATCAACCGCAAGCCCAATCAAGCATTCTTCTTACTGCGCTATATACGAACACCGTAAGAACAGGCCATGGATGCCCAACGTCATCCTCACCCTTTAGGCGTCATCGGATGCATAGACGGAGGGATATGTGGTAAGCACACCGCTCTCCCGGCCGTTGTCAGTCTTCGTTACCTGTGTCCTACTTCTTAATCAAGTAGCTCGTCAGTTAGCCTCACAAGAGCTGAGTGCGCCCCGATTGCCAACAGCGCTCGGCAGACCTGAACGGTGACACTGCTACATATGGAAAATAATTTCGTTATTTGTTATATTTCCCGGTGTTGCAATTTTAATGGATGGCAGTATCGTTGTCAGCATAGATATAGCATGTGCAAAACGTACATGCTATTGCCTACACTTAGCCTTATCATATTTTATTTAAGGAATACCGGTCATTCAGCCTTGCTTGAAGAAAGAAACCCCGACAGTCGAAAGATTTGCATCGGCAGCGAGTAGCACGAGAGAATTTGTGCAGGAGTTAAGACGCTGCACTTACTGCTCCGTCTCCAATGACCTCGTCGTCGTCGACCGGTAAGCCAAAATCTTATTTCCATCTTTCTTTCATTTGCTTCTGAGACACTGGAGAGGGAGAATTTTACTGTTTTGCTGTTAGAACATGGAGAGCGGGTCTTCCAAGAAGAGTCAGGCAACATATTATTTTCTCTCACATACATCGGGCGAAATGAACATGACGGGAAAAATCACAAAAAATTGGAGCTCATGCAGAACATACCGACGGTCGCTTTTCCTGCCCATCATTCAAGAAGGAGACTGGAAGGGGAGACAATGATAGTGGTACGGAAGGTTCTCTTTGCCACAAACTCGAACCGTGATAGTTTGCGGCGAACGGTACATTGGTAGGCTTACATTACAAACGTATCATCGCGTAAGATGTAACACATACAGGAAAACCTAAACTCAATAAACCATAATTCGCAATAATCAAATGCTACCCGTTACCCATTTTAAAATATCTGTGAGGTTCACTCATGATAAGAGGAGATTAATATAGACTATGTTCCTCTAACATTATCTGAAAGAAAAAGATAGTGATACCATACGTCACTGACGTCTGCTGTGAGACTATATACGATTCTCCGTGCTCGCTAGAAATATTAGGTAACTGCAGAGGAAGAACAAAAGTATATCAACAACTAAGAATGACAGAAATAAAAAGACTTCCAAGATTTCCCTTCGTGACTGATATAGAGTATGTTCCCGAGGGTACAACCTAGTTGCTAATTCCATTTTTATACATATTTAGAGGGTTGACAACAGTTTTCAGTGTTTCATACCGTCTATTTGGACACTCCTATTTTGGACTTTCGCTCGCAGTGATTTGCCTAATCGCAGAGACACGGGATTTACAACAGGGCTGGACAAAATAAAGTATACTTTATAGGGGAAAGGAAAGAATGATTATTAGCATCCACCGATTGTATCTCTGGGACTTTCGGCAACATTGCCGAGCGATTGGTGCAGTGTTTAAGACACTCCTTTCGTATTGGGGAGGAGCGGTGGGGGATTTGTTGTTTGGTATTGCAGTGAAGGAAACAAAAGAAAAATTCCGAGTAGGTAGTAAAATTCATAAAGAGAACTCCGTCTTCAGGCCACAAGTGGCCCATCGGGACCATCCGACCTCAGTTGAGGATGCGGATAGGAGGGGCGTGTGGTCAGCACACCGCTCTCCCGGTCGTTATGATGGTTTTCTTTGACCGAAGCCGCTACTATTCGGTCGAGTAAAATCCATGGAGAAGTAATAAAAACTTTGAGGTTGCCGATGACATTGTAATTCTGTCAGAGACAGCAAAGGACTTGGAATGGATAGTGTTTTGAAAGGAGGATATAAGATGAACATCAACAGAAGCAAAACGAGGATAATGGAATGTAGTAAACGAGGATAATGGAATGTAGTCGAATTAAGTCGGGTGATGCTGACGGAATTAGATTAGGAAATGAGACACTTAAAGTAGTAAAGCAGGTTTGCTATTTGGGGAGCAAAATAACTGATGATGGTCGAAGTAGAGAGGATATAAAACGTAGATTGGCAATGGCAAGGAAAGCGTTTCTGAAGAAGAGAAATTTGTTAACATCGAGTATAGATTTAAGTGTCAGGAAGTCATTTCTGAAAGTATTTGCATGGAGTGTGGCGATGTATGGAAGTGAAACATGGACGATAAATAGTTTGGACAAGAAGAGAATAGAAGCTTTCGAAATGTGGTGCTACAGAAGAATGCTGAAGATTATATGGGTAGATCACATGACTAATGAGGAGGTATTGAATAGGATTGGGGAGAAGAGAAACTTGTGGCACAACTTCACTAGAAGAAGGGATCGGTTGGTAGGACATGTTCTGAGGCATCAAGGGATCACCAGCTTAGTATTGGAGGGCAGCGTGGAGGGTAAAAATCGTAGAGGAGACCAAGAGATGAATACACTAAGCAGATTCAAAAGGATGTAGGCTGCAATACGTACTGGGAGATGAAGAAGCTTGCACAGGATAGAGTAGCATGGAGAGCTGCATCAAACCAGTCTCAGGACTGAAGACCACAACAATTCAGTTTTTATTTTAACGTGGGGCAGTGCTTCGTTTCCAGCGATCTCGTGGTCAACGAGATGTGAAAATTCATCGTTCTATCCATGCTGTCATCATTTCTCACGCCTTACCTTATTTGGAAAAAAACGTAGAGCAATGAAATCCTACTCGAATTATTTCTACGTAACGCGCGTGTTTTCTTGCAATTCGCACTGTCACTTGCAAACGCTTCGTGTATCTTACAGTGATGAAACGCTCAAAAACGTCACGGAGCGCAAACTTCTTCACCGTGTAATCGTACCTGTGCACCTTCTCAACAGGAGCGACACACGAAGCAGGAAAAGAGATCCGTTCTCGCCCAGCAGCGGCAGTAAATTGTTCGGCGAGTCGGTATATTTTGAAGATGCTAATAATCTGAATATTCAGTTTTAACGACGTTCACTAATAAGTGTGCGTTCTGGGAAGGGTTCTGGCGTCAACGTAACATGCAAGTATAATTAGGCGGCAGGGGGAGTGTTTCCGTGGCAGCAGCAGCGCCTCGGGTGCTCACGCAGGCACACACCGGCCTCACATCCAAATTATCACCGCTAGCTTCCGCACCGACCGCAGGCCGCAGCTTCTGAACACCGAGACACTCTGTGTGTCTTCTAGAAATACCTGCTGCAATTATTTACTGTCAAAAACTAATCTCACAGACGTGTGACTGTAAATACAGACAAGATACTACCAATCTCTGTCTTATGTTACTACGACATGTACACCTACATATGTACTCCTCAAGCCACCTTACGGTTTGTGCGGAGTGTGCTAGTCTGCCTTCCCTTCTTCCAGTTCCAGTCGCGAATAGTGTGCTGGAAAAACAATTATTGGAAGGCCTCCATGTGTACTCGAATCCCACTAATTTTGTCTTCGTGGTCTTTTCGTGAGATACACGTAGGAGGAATTAATTTCAGGTGTACCGGTATGAAATGCGCGTTAAGATACAAATGTGTCGACAGGGAACATTTCTTGTGGACGAACCTTAATTTTTTTTTGGTTCGTATGACATCTGTCAAAGTTATTTAGTATACATCAAGTCATGGAACAAACATGATATGTTTTCATCGTGTTAACAATGAAGAATTTTGTACCAGAAAGAAATGATTTGCGTAAAGCATTAATTTTTTTTGTTTTCATTTGAAAAAATGTGCTGCAGAGTCGCATCGAATGCTTGTCAAGTCATATGGTGATCATGTTCTATCAGAAGCAACATGCAAAAGATGGTTTCAACGGTTCAGAAATAATGATTTTCGTATAAGAAGTGAAGAACGTGGAAGACCACCAAAAAAATTCGAAGACGCCGAATTGCAAGCAATATTGGATGAAGGTGATACTTTGAGTCAGAAGCAAATGGCAGCAATGGTAAATGTTGCACAACAAATAATTTCCGACCGTTTGAAAGCTATGGGAAAGATCCAAAAGTGTGGAAAATGGGTGCCACATGAATTGAATGAAAGACAGATGGAAAACCGAAAAACCATTTGTCAAATTTTGCTTCAAAGACATGAAAGAAAACCAATTTTGCATCGAATTGTTACTGGCGATGAAAAATGGATTTATTTTAAGAATCCTAAATGGGAAAAATGATGGGTTAATCCGGGACAACCATCAACATCGACTGCAAAACCAGATCGGGTGGGATCAGAAAGGTGTGGTGTATGAGGAGCTTCTAAAACCCGGTGAAACTGTGATTACTAATTGCTACAGACAACAAATGATTAATATGAACTATGCATTGATCGAAAAAAGCCCAGAATGGACCAGAAGACATGGCAAAGTAATTTTTTTACACGACAATGCACCTGCACACAAACCAAAACTGGTTCAGGATACAATCAAAACACTTGGCTGGGAGCTGCTATCCCACCCGCCGTATTCACCAGACTTGGCCCCTTCCGACTACCATTTGTTTTCATCAATGGGACACGCATTGGCTGAGGAACACTTCGATTCCTACGAAGAAGTCGAAAATTGTGTGTCTGATTGGTTTGCTTAAAAAGACGAACATTTCTATTGGCGTGGTGTCCACAAATTGCCAGAAAGGTGGTCAAAATGTATAGAAAGCAATGGTCAGTACTTTGAATAAAATGTTTTTACTTTTCAATTCAAAATTAGTGTTTCATTTTCACAAAAAAACGCTCATTTCATACCGGTACACCTGGTATTTGTTGGCTCTTCTAGGAAAGTACACTCTCGGAATTTGAACAGTAAATCACACCGTGATACACAGCGCCTCTTTTGTAGCGTCTGCTGCTGGAGTTGGATGGGCATCTCCAATACGCTTTCGTGCTTATTGTGACGAAACATGTTGCTCTTTGTGGCTCTTCTCTATTCCCTGTCTGGTAAAGGTCCTATGTTGAAGACCGATACACGAATAAACCCCTTCGTTGGTGACCTACACTTCCTTGCGATCTTCCTATAAATCTCAGTCTGACATCTGACTTTTCGATGAATAGTTCTGTGTGGTAGTTCCTCTTTAAACCGTTCTATACGCATAGTCCCATGTATTTAAAGTACGTTACTGCTTCTAGTTATTGTTCGATAGTCGCATAATCATACAACTATGGGGACTTAGGACTTATTTGTATATTGGGAACATCTCGATACAGTGGAGATACGCCATCTAGAACACGATGTGATGTATTTTGGTAATCTTTTCGCCAGTGAGAGTGAAGGAGAGAAACGTAGTAGGTGTGAGAAACTACGGACCAGGTGGCACAGTGGTAAAACACTGAACACGCTTTCGGTAGCCCGGGGATTCGAATCAACGTCCGACCTTCGAGCTGTAAGTTTTCCGTGATTTCCCTAAATCGCAGAACGAAAATGCCAAGAAGGTTCCTTTGAAACCCCACGCCGATTTCCTTCCCTGTGCTTCCCCAGTTCGAGCTAGCGCTCCCTCTGTTATGAACTCTTCATCGATGGAACAGTATTACCTGATCATCCTTCCTTGGTTCTTCGTGTGATATTAAACTATCGATTTTTAGTCCATCCATACATCACAGTTTATTTAGCGAATTGACAATTTTCCCCGTTTTAATGTTTTTGTCCTGTTAGCAATTACGTATTCTGGCTGGAACCACGAGCAGAAAAGGTGTACAGATGTCGGTGAGTATATAAAAATTTCCATCACTCGACTAAAAGGCGCCGTCGGCAAGACAGCGTTCGCACTTAAGCGAAATTCCAAATGTCATTTACCGAACAGCGTGCCCAACATCCGAATCTGTGTACCGACAGCGGAATCACAAAGATGGCTGCCGATGAAACAGTATAGCCTTTTCTCTTTAGCCTCCAGACCAAAGATCACACATCTAATTGGATACAATATCATACCAAGGAACGTGAAGTTCCTTCTGAATAAAGGAAAAGGTGAGTGACGTCCGACGTGTTTTGGAGAACGCAGGTGCCATTCAGCAGTACTCTGGGGTATTTCTTACTCGAAGTGGTTGAAGAATTATTAGCATCCGTTGACTGCTTTTTTTAAAGATAACTACACGTAAACGTTGCACCAAATGTCTCACCCCGTCACGATAGATGCACGTAAGCAAACACACAATATCGTAATTGGTGATCGAAAACCTGTATGGAATTGCTTGATGCTATGATGGTAGTATATCACAATTCCATCCTTGTAGGAAGACTTCCATTTAAGCAGAAGTAGATTCTTGAGTGTAGCTTCTTCTACTCATGCCGCAACACGATGGAAGGTCCTGCAACTGCGATCTGGCACAGTAAATCGTCAGATGCTTTCAGATAAGGACTCTGGGTGATACTTCATTCACTCCCGTTTCGATAAATCACGTCGTCACAGCCTTCCCTTTGTCAGCGAGATCGTAGTGGTGTTGTGAAAGGGAGGAGCGCTACAGTTTAGCTTCCTGTCTACGTAAAGTTCATTAGAGACGGTACGTTAGCTTGGTTTGGACATTCGACTAAACCCATTCAGGAAAACCGTGGAAAACCTATATCGGAACGAACAGATAGGGATCTCCATCACACTTGTCTCGAATCCGTGTCCAATGTCTTAACCACTGTACTAATGTTGTTCTTTACTATATGTCCACTAAGAGGTATTGCAACATTGTGTATCACCATCTAACGACATTCTCTACTTTATTCACAAATCCGTGATGTGTAGCAGTTTACAGGACAGTGAAACAAAAACATAGTGTCTTTAATACGACTCTTGGCTTTCAACTGATCCTGCAGACTGTTCATTTGAGCGTAGAAGTATGTAAATCAGCCAGTTTAGCTAACTGTAATGTAAATTTTCCCTCTTACAGCAAACCTTGTTTAGGATTTTCAGACTTTTTTCCGATCTGCCTTTTACAGTCGTCTTAAAACGAAATGTACAAACTTATCACTCCTATAAATATATTCCACAGTGATTATTATTTTATCTCTAGGCTATACATTCAAAATGGTTCAAATGGTTCTGAGCACTATGGGACTTAACATCTGTGGTCATCAGTCCCCTAGAACTTAGAACTACTTAAACCTAACTAACCTAAGGACATCACACACATCCATGCCCGAGGCAGGATTCGAACCTGCGACTGTAGCAGTCGCGCGGTTCCGGACTGAGCGCCTGAACTGCTAGCCCACCGAGGCCGGCGCTATACATTCACTTTTAACACATTATCACTACACAGTAATTATAAAGGCTTCATATTTAGACAACTCTGTCGAAAATATAGATGAAGTTTTGACGTTCTGTCGTTTCCCGCGACATACTTCGTTATAGTATCTTCATAGATCGTACAACATGACGCCTTAACGGCAGACCTCTATTGTATGACGTCAACATCACAAATAGACTTCGTTGGAAGACTACAGATGATGTCACACAGACAGATGACATACAGATTAACAACGCATTAGTGCTCAGGTCGAAAATCGAACTCTCATTCTTTGACATGATTTCCACTTCTCTAAGCGAGAGCAGTTAACGAAGATTGCTGAAATATGTCTTGTGTCTTTAAAAAATGATTAATTCACGAAAAACGGTACATTAAGTGCAGAATAACTGTATATAGTGTTATAAAATGACATTGAAACGACTTTCATTAATTTCGATCAGTTTCAGACATACTCATCATGTTCATATTTTTCTTAAGAAACATAAACTGAAATTTCAAGATATTGCAGTCGTATTGTAAACCTTTCATGGGAATGTTCCACTTGGGTGCGTCGTTAATATAATGGTGGCTTGTCTGTCGTTACATACTTGTATCCACCTACTGTGGTTTGTTATAAAACTCCAACGTCAAAAATTCGCTTTCAGTGTACCCATAAAAACAGAAGCTGATATTTCATAGAAAATTATTTTCTCCAAACGTCTAGTTTACATTAATCTAAAACCGTGACATAAAGGCACGCAGGTAAGGCAATATTTTCCTGCGTCTCCTCCACAATGAGCGTGAGCTAATAATATGTTCGTATAGTGTGGAAGTCTTGTAGAAGACAAACTTATGGTTTCTTGGGAGATGTTAGGAACGTAAGTTACTACAGGGTGCGACTATGAATTAGGTTGATGATATAAGGCCAGTGATTTAGAAAACAACTGCGTTTTTGTTCTCAAATAAACAAGTTGCATTTTCGCTAAAATGAATACGCTCATTTCAAAATGGATTAGATTAGTAAATTACATGCTACAGCAATAATGTACTCTAATGGAATTGTTATTTATTACAAGCGTTACAACATGAGCCAAATAATTCCAGTAATGAGGAACTCTTATCGACATGATAAAAATACTTCTTCTCTTGTCACTGAGTCAGTAAATCTCTTGTTTTTAATTGTTAATTCACCTATAAGTTATTGAAGAACTTTTTTTGTTAATCGTTCTAGATGTATTAGAGATATAGGTGGAGGTATTCCTTTGCTGAAGCAAGTTAATGGAGAAGACAGTTTTGCTGTAAAGGGTCACAAAGAGAATTTTATCAGTTTGAATATTGTAAGTTACGTAGTGTTTATGGAGAAGCTTCTTCACAGTTGGTAACAAATTCTGCTCATTAAGTTCTTGTAGGAAGAGGTTCGTGAAAATGATTGAGGTTTGATCCAGTACTAGATTAAATCTAATTTTTTAAAATAAAATGAATGGTTAGCTGTAAGCGAATAAAACTCTGTGATGGCTGTAACCATATTGTGAACCAGCGATTAGACCATTAAAAGACTGAACATAAAATTTATTCTCCTCATAAATTCCTCTATACCCATTACTCCTAGAGTAACTAATACACTCTATCTGGCTGAGTTTTGTTTCGGAGGAAAGAGAGCAACTGGGTACTTGGTCGTCGTCGGAAGTTGAATGCATAAAACAATGGTTCAAATGGCTCTGAGCACGATGGTACTTAACTTCTGAGGTCATCAGTCCCCTAGAACTTAGAACTACTTAAACCTAACTAACCTAGGGACATCACACACATCCATGCCCGAGGCAGGATTCGAACCTGCGACCGCAGCGGTCGCGCGGTTTCAGACTGCAGCGCCTAGAACCGTTCGGCCACCCCGGCCGGCAAAGCATAAAAGAAAAGTTTACTTTCCTAGCAATTATGAGTAAGTCGAGAGATGAAATAAATTGTATACATGATTTGTGATGCAAACTAAGTAGATCATCGTTCACTGTTTTTAGATTACAGGACCGTTATTTTACCAGTAGGTTCTAAACATTGCACTGAGCAAGGCAGTGTTTAGCACACTAGACTCGCATTCGGGAGGATGACGGTTCAAGTCCGGGTCAGACCAAACGGATTTCGGTTTTCAGTCATTTCCCTAAATCACTCCAGGCAAATACCTGGATAGTTCGATTCCCCATCCTTGACACAGTCTGAGCTTGTGCTCCGTCGCTAATGACATCGATGTCGACGGGTCGTTAAACCCCAAAATTTAGCTTCTTACGACTCGCGTACTTATAAGATGGATTGCGCGATTATCGAAGGAGCAAGAAGGACAGGTGTAAGGAAGCCAATTTTTCACCATATTAGTTAAGTATTGAATGTTTCGTGTACACCTGCCACGAGATGACGCGATCCACTAAAGAATGAAAACCAGCATCACTATAGGTGAGCAGAGCTCGCGGCCCAATGAGAGGCACGCGACGTGCGAAGCGGTATGTGTTGAAAGTTGTAAATCTCCTTGACACAATAATACGATGAAGCAAGCGCGGGCCGGGCCCTGCGCGCGCTGCACCACTCTTAGTTTTGTGCCCACCAGCAGAGAAATGAGTTACGCAACGTCCAGCACTCCACGCTTACATGCACTGCCTAAGTTTTGGAAGCACTGAAATAAAGTGTAGAACGTCTTACGCCCTTAAATTTTCGGTTTGTACTTTATTTAGCACTTTTCAAGTAGGTATTATCCGTATCAAATGCATTTTTCGTAGTACCAACGCTAGCTCCTCCGGTCGTGTTCTTACGTCAATGTAAAATAAACGGACGTTTGGTTCTCGCTGTGCGCCTATGCGCGAAACGTTTCCATACGTTGCCTGAGCAGAAGTACGAGTATCAAAGCGGCGCGATATTTCCAAGGCTTGTCAGGTGACTTTTTTATTTTGTACGCGTAGATCTATTACAACGTGACATACTGTAAGGGGCGATCAGACAGTCTCTGTTCGAAGGCCGTACAGTCCAGAATCGTTATGCCAATCAGACAAAATTGTCGTGAGCATTGAGGCAGTCATGAAGTTATCCGTTAGTAAAACACAGCGGTCTGCTGCGTGAAGAAGTCCAAGTGCCTGCTGCATATCCTCGTCCAACAGGAATCGTCGACCCTTCAAGGCCTTTTTTAAGGGACCGAAGGCGTGCTAATCGCATAGGGAGCGATCACGACTATAGGGCGGATGATCGACTGTCTCCCGCTTGAGCCGGCGTAATGTTTGCGTTACGTCATTTGCGATATGGGACGTACTTTATTCTGAAGCAGCAGCATCCCTTGTCCACAACGGTGAATTTCGACAGACGTGCTGCCTCATACACATTTTTCGTTCTCCAATGGATGTCTACAAGTATTTGTCCGGCAGCCAAAAAAATTTAATGGAATGCTGGTCCCGTTTCTAATAACGTCGTCATAGTCCACGTTTCCGTATTTAACACACACACGTCGGAAATACGCGAATGTCACACTAATCGCTTGCCTACATGTTGCTGTTTATATGTGTCGCGCTATGTTGCATATACACTGCCGTGACCCACCACAAACGGAAACTTCTTGATCGCCCCATATAATATAGCTGTGCACAATGCTTGGAATAGACTGCAACCGGTCTTTTTTGTGGCTGCAAATGGTGAATACCTGTCTAACAGTTGTAAAACTAAGTCTCTGTACCTACTCTGTTTCTGTTAACAACAGAAACGTTTCGTTCTTCAGTTTATTTTACAATCTTAATTTCGGTACCAGCGAAGAAATTTTCGAGTTCCATTTTTTGAATCCAACGGAAAATAAGCAAAAATTAACTATTCTTACTCATTTCACTGTAGAGATGCAGTGTGTCATAACATATGCCCTTCCTAGCTTTATATCTGCGACAATATAGGGTACAATGATTTATTTTATTTCCACTGACTTAACGTTTGTACTGTTTCTGTGGCCGTCTCGACAAGATGGCTCGGAAAGTTGTGCACGCCTTCAGTCTGCGAATCAGAGAGTTTTCAAGCTCTAAGTTTTTGTGTATGGCGTTTCGGACTTGTAGATGTTAAACAAGTCCGGCATTTACATACACAAGACTAACATTCGGTAGTACGCCGTGTGGACTCGATTCGGGTTTTGTTCGCCTACCTGTCGCTGGGACATTACTCCAGTAAATTAAAAAATCCACCGATCAAGGGACTTTTACCTATGTTACTAAATTTTACGCCATCAGCAATGCCTTTATAGTTGAACGTTTTGTGCTCTCACTGGAAGTGTTCGGAGGCCGCATTGTTTCCATACAGTGTTCAAATGCAAATAAAAACTGAATAGTATCGGGGAACTTCCTCGTATTTACGTGAGGTGAACGAGACTTAACGCACAAAGAGATAAATAACGTGAAGCATTCCAAGCGACATGTTAACATTGACAACTAGGACTGACGTCAACTCCTTTCACAGAAAAACGATAACGCCTTACGAACGAGATACCATTCTCCAAGAAAGGGCTATAATTCTGTTTTAGACATGTTAGCCGTTTTAACTCCTACAGCATGTTACTCTGTTTGCATATTTTGCTGCTGCAAATGCTATGCGAAAAGATAATTTAAATTATTATTTTGTTCTTTTTAAGCAGAAAGTAGCTGACAGTGTGATATAAGTACACGCAATAATAAACAATTTTTTAGGTAGAACGACTTCTATCGATCTGTTTTCTTGTTTCTGCTGTTACTGATTAGAATCAAAGGCTGTATTTCATCTTACGTGTAATGTAACACTGGTCTACACAGTGTGTGTATATGTGTCAAACTCTTCAACAAGCTCATTTTTCGCTAATTATCTAGCAATTAGGCTGCATCAGCATGCCAATTTACAAATTTTATCCAATTCGGTAGCACAAACGATTTCAACCAGATGTGTAGACCTATCAAAATGAACCACTTCTACAATAATGGAATTTTGTGCTATGTTATTGACCGTGATTTAGACTTACCATTGTTCCCGAAATTTACTTGAAACGAATCCAAAAATTCCTCCTTCATAACGACGACAAACAAGTTCTGTCCTCTTTATTACCATATTGGGCTTACGATCCCCACCTAAGAATACTTTCGTTAGTGGAACGTTGAATTTAATTTGCCTATAAGGAAACATTAACTTTTGGTAAACGAAAAAATTTAGCATTTTATACCGGTGACAATAAATAAACGTCTCTTTTATGAAAGCTACCGCCGAAATTTCTTATAACCTCGCTGTACTTAAAAATGGTTTGATGTCCTGGAGGAGCACGTTGGGGACCGCATTCTGACTCAACTGGCCGCCATATTCTCCCAATATGAACACGTTCGACTCCTTTTTGTGAGGCTATATTAAAGACAAGGTCTGCAGAAATAACCCAAAAAGTATTGGTGAGCTGAAAACAGCCATTCAGGAGGTCGTCGAAAGCACCGATGTTCCGACACTTCAGCGGGTCATGCAGAATGTCGCTACTCGTCTGCGCTACTTCATCAAAAATTGCTCTGAGCACTATGGGACTTAACATCTCAGGCCATCAGTCCCCTAGAACTTAGAACTACTTAAACCTAACTAACCTAAGGACATCACACACACCCATGCCCGAGGCAAGATTCGAACCTGCGACCGTAGCGGTCGCGCGGTTCCAGGCTGAAGCGCCTAGAGCCGCTCGGCCGCCAGCGGCCGGCGCTACTTCATTGCCACTGATGGCAGGCATATCGAGCATGTCATATATATATAAATGGTAAAAATAAAGAAGTTAAATATTGAAAAACTTTGGTCTCCGAGCGAGACTGTCTGCAGATAGCACTCTGCAATGCTACTACGTAGTCTGGAAATAATATCTCGAACTCTCGTCCTTTTTTCATAATCTCAATTTCTCCGAATTGTCCCAACGCTCCAAGCAAACTCTGGGTTAATTGCTTACATAAAGAAACGATCGACACCTTTCCTAATATATGTTTATTTACTTTCACAGTATTACGTCCTATGTCATTTCGCTAAGTACGTGTTGGCCACAGTTCAGATGTCTCAGTATCCTCTGAACACATTCTGTATCACGGGATTTGTCGTCAACAATACTGACTTTTTCAGATGGAACTGCAACACTCATTCACTAAGCGCTAGACGGAAACGATTTTCATTTGGATAACGCTGTCTTGAGCACTGTACAGAACGGTGTGCACTATTCAGTAGGTTTCATTTTCAGTCGTCTTACAACAGATCATAGAAAATTGAATGATAATCCCCAGGCCTTTGATTCTAAGTTGAAATGTATCCTTGTGGCAAACTTATTCTACTCTGTAGAGGCGGTCCTCGTAGTAGCTGAGAACTTATCCTATTCCTTGGTATACTCTATCGCAATTTTTTGTGTTTTACTAGTTCTTTAGTTCCTTTTGTTTATAATTTTTTTGATCAGCATTCTGTAGTTGTCAGCTGACTTGTTCCACGACCAAGTAGATTTGGCTCGCATGGTCCTGCTTAATAAACAAATAAAATGAGAAATAAATAAGCGCTTCGTCCTTAATTATCTCATTGTCGTTAGGGCGTCAAATTTGTGATGAATCCTTCGCACAATTAGGTTAAACAGATTCCTGCATTTGAAAAATGCTCGGTTGAAAGGGTATATATTCTAGGTCTGGAAATATTTACGAGGCAGTAGTGAAGACTAGTTATAAAGGGGGCAGGAAATCCCAGTTTCAGAAGGCACAGGGAGGGGGCTGCAATCAGGTGTCGGTGCGGAAGCGCTTCGTGAGGTGAGCAGCGTCATCGCAATTGCCACCAAAAGCGAGGATGCTTTCCGAAGCATTGTGCGGCGGGCGCCACAAAAAGAAGAAGAGAGGCGCGCCGACAGACAGTGTACAATTGCGCCGCCTGAGTCAGCACAACGCGCGGCCCTCGCCTACGACTTCCTACGGTGCCGCCTCTCTGTTTCGATGGAAATATTAGCAATTTCATCCTTCATCCAGTTCGAAGGTACACGGAAGCTATGTGACAACTGCACACTGTTCTCTTCTGCTTCTGCATCTCTTTTAGCCTCTTCTTCACTTTTGGCATGGTGGGCCGCCTTTTTTCCTACTCCAACAACTGGTATATTCTCTTCGCTGCCACGGAGCAAGATGAGACCCTCGATAAGACGCTGAATTCGCATTTGGAGGGTCGTTCAAATCACCACCCGGCCATTCAGATTTATGTTTTTTGTGGTTTACTTATTCGTTTAAGGCACATGGCGGCGTGATTCCAATGAAAGAGACGTGACCGACTTTATTCCCTATCCTTCCAAGATCGTAGAGTGGTATCCGTGATTGTGTGGACCATCTAATACTTTTGCATCACATTCATTAGTGCAGTGTCTGTATTTGACAGTGTGAAGTTCGATGCAATGTTCCTTAGACACACAACACTAATGCACTTCATACCAAAGCCAAGGCAACCTGACGAGGAAACTAAATTAGTCTCTACCTCTGCGGGAATCTAACAATTGTGCGGGCATTTTGGGAAGCAGACGATGGGAAATATGGAGGTATGGGTCTGTCCGTGAAGCGTGCTCGGACAGCCGAAGCGCTTAAGGCGACAGCTCCTGTAAAGCGGGATATCCGGGTTCGAGTTCCGGTGCACCACAAATTTACATTTGTTTCCAGTGAAATGTATAGTTTTGTTGTTACCGTATTCATAATTTGCGAATACGAAAAAGTTCAATGTGTGAAATCTTATGGGACATAACTGCTAAGCTCATCAGTCCCTAAGCTTACACATAAATTATCCTAAGGACAAACACACACACCCATGCCCGAGGGAGGACTCGAACCTCGCCGGGATCAGCCGCACAGTCCACGACTGCAGCGCCTGAGACCGCCCGGCTAGTCCCGCGGCTGCGAATACGTTTCACGACTTTTGGATAAGCTTTAACATAATGGGATTAAGGAAAGAACTCAACAACGGTTCACTTCATATCTGCAAAACAGGGAGCAGAAAGTTGTCCTCCAGTTTCAACAAACAGAGAAGACATTTGAATCTGATTGAGATCATATACAGTGGGGGTGCAAGCGGGTCCTGTTCTGAGTCCGTTGCTTCTTTAGAAGTGTGACAGATGATTCACAATTTCTTCTCTTTGCAGATGACACACTGCTATTGCGAAAGACTTGTAATGTAAAGGTCCAGGTAATAGGGTAGGCACTAATATCAGTACGCGGCTGTCAGAGAATATATTAAGGCTTACCTACAACAAAATGCAATGCACAGAGTTTCTGCCATACAAAGGTGACTAAACAGTCGGTGAAGTCGACGATTTTAAATTCTGTGGGTAGATGGAAAGCATTCTTGGAAATATCGCGTTTAAGACCTTGTACTGGATATGAATGGCGCTATCTTCGTTACTACAATAATTATCTCCCCACTGTCTCTGAAACTGAAACGTGAGGGCTTGTTAATTTGTCTACTTTCACCTTAATATCTACTATAGTATTATATTTTGGGGGAACTCTGTGTATTCTTCAATCGAAATATAATTTCGATGTGTACTCTTCAATCGAAATATAATTAACCTGAAGTTCCCCGCAGAAGCCTACTTAGTTTATTGCGACAGGGAAATACAAGCTTATTCCAGTATGAATTATCTGCCCATGCCTCGTAGCATTTCGTCAGTTCAGTACCGAGGTAGACTTTTTTTTTCCCCACAGCAGATTCGGTAATACTTTCAGATGCCTAGTGATAACTTCCCTAATTTTTCTCTTGTCTCTCACTCACCTGATTTATCATGCAGAAAGAGTTGATTACGTACAAAAATCGCATGGTTATGCAATTTCCTGTCAGATTAACGATTTCTCTGTTCTTCACACCCGTTCTGTCGATCATATGCCATAAGAACTTGGTCCAACAGTCTCCTTGATAGTTGTTTGTAGTTTGTTACGATTCTCTCTCCAGAATCAAAGAAGACAAGAGGGTAATATCTAATGTATTCCAATTCCACGGAGAGGGAACATTGTCTTACGGCATGGAAAAGGGAAACTGGGGTTAAACGCCCGTCGACGACAAGGTTATTAGGGACGGAATGAGCGCAAGCTCAGGTTGCGGGAGATTAGGCAAGGAAATCGGCTCTGACTTCTGAACGAAACCATCCCGCCATTTACGATTCAGGGATACCATTGTGCCAAAAGCCTCATTAGATGGACAGGATATGCCTTGGCCTACCTGACAGAATACAAAGTAAAACTGATACACGGTAATTGGATCAGGATTTGAATTTTACTCTTCCCCAGTACGAATACGATGTCTTAGCCACGGCGCCACGTCGGCCGTTCCTTGTCTCCAGACCATATGCTTCGAATACCGTGAAAATGCTGTGTCCCTACGTGGCTAACGGTGGCAGCTGTTTTCGCGCAACGTCTGGTATAGAGATGTTAGCGCTGTTGACTTCCCGACGGAAGGGAGAGCCGGAGAGGGCTGTCGGGGGTCAAGGAGGGAGCCGAGAAAGGATCCACTTGAGCCGTGCTGTGTCACTGCTCACCACCTGACGCCCAAGGTCAGCTGAACCCGTGACCCGCCGCGTTAATACTCTGCCATTCCCAAAACAGAACCCACTGCCACAAAACTCGCTCTGACAGCTGTCAGCCGTGCGTACTCCAAGCAAGAGGCTGCAGCATTTTAAGCACTCAATTATAACTCGGGCGACCTGGCGCTCCGAGTAGCCTCTTCATAGTGAGCAACAAGAAACATCGAGAAGCGGAAATCTGTGATCAAATTCAGTTCTAAGACGTAACTGAAACATTGTTTTAGAGCACGGTTTCGAGTGGTGACATAAACAGGAGCATACAATTCTGTGTCATTCATTAATATTTATTGTTGTGTTGCGACGGTACATTAACATCATTCATATCTTGTATACCTTCACATTTACCCTAACAAACTAAAGAAATCTTACACTTATTGTTTGTCGCTATACTTCTTATGATTTTAGTTTGATGAAATCGGTATATAATATAATGAACACGAAATGGATTCACAACGGGATACGAGTGTGGTAGCCGGCCGGTGTGGCCGAGCGGTTCTAGGCGCTTCAGTCTGGAATCGCATGACCGCTACGGTCGCAGGTTCGAGTCCTGCCTCGGGCATGGATGTGTGTGATGTCCTTAGGTTAGTTAGGTTTAAGTAGTTCTAAGTTCTAGGGGACTGATGACCTCAGCTGTTAAGTCCCATAGTTATCAGAGCCATTTGACCCATTTTGAAATAAGCGTGTCACCTCGACTCAAAGTAAAAACACCACAACATGAGAAACTGTAAGTAACACCTTAATTAACACGATACATAATGATTCTCTGTCGGAAATGCAAAATAAGCTGAAACATAAAATAACATTTTGCTGTGTGCAGATGACAAGCTGTAGACTGCCTAGTAGACTTAAAGCTACTATCGTAAACATCCAACAGATTCATCTGAGGATGTAAAGAAATGTGCATACATCTACTTTATTTCCAAATGTACTGCAAAAACTTAAACCTAACTAACCTAAAGACATCATACACATCCATGCCCGAGGCAGGATTCGAACCTGCGACCGTAGCGGTCGCGCGATTCCAGACTGTAGGGCCTAGAACCGCTCGGACACTCCGGCCGGCTAATCCGGTGTGTTTGACAGAATTCGTAGCTAGCTGCAGATACGAGTGCAGTGTTACATGCAAATGAGAGGACCCCACGTAGAATACTATTTTTAATATGCACGAATGTACAGTATATTGTATGTACGTCTGAAGCAGTATTGTATGCGTTGTTAAGGCAGGCCACGGATGAAATCTGAGCCCAGTTAGACAGAGATTTAATTGAAATCTTTTTACTAACTTGAACAATATTCCCTTCTGAAATCAGGTGTATCTCGTCTCACACATTGGCAATTACCTCGCAAACTGGTCTTTTGCGGACCGAAGTTTACTGGGACGTTTTTCCTTTTATTATCGTATACTTTCACGCGTGCCAGTGTTAGATGTTATTATACACCCTTTGTAGCTTCAGGAACCAGGAAAACGCGTATGTTACGTCAAGGACTAGAAGCAACTCATACGGTCAGTTAAGAGTTCGAACCTCGAACCTTCCCATTCGGTTCCTGACAGCCACTCCTTCTATCTAATGCAAGTCATCACTTGCGAGACGGAAATGCATCAAGAGGCCGCAGTAGGTCGCTTAGAGAGACAGAAAGCAAGTTTATTAGTGCGGACTAATAGATGTGTGAGAGCACGGCTAGCCCGGGGCAAGCAGGAAGTGACGGCAGCGGGTGTGCGGGCCATGTTGTGACTTAACGAGAAATGGCGCCGCAGCGCGCCGTGAGAACAAATAGAAGAACACAGTAGCAGACAGACAGTCCTTGGTGTTTTTCTCTCTGTGAATAAAATATTATAATAACCAGATGCGACCTTAAGATAGACCTTCACACACGCACGAGTGCATTGTTCGCGCAATCTGAGCGAATCTAAATTAGGCTTGCGGGACGGGAAGGCGCGGCAGACAAGGGGGCTTGCGGCGTTGTCGGGATGTACGAGTAACTCCTCCTGCCGCTGTCATTCCCAGATCGGAATTATGCACGGTTTCAGGTAATCCACTGCACCCACGCACTATGGTTCTACGTTCTGCTTCCTCTCCGATACGGGTTCTCAGAACCGTGGCGGTATCTCGAACCTGAGCAGTTACGCTACGTGGGTACGCAAGAAAACTAACATTTAATTATGGCTTTGGTAGGCTCAGTTATAAAGTTATTTCTGCGCTTTTTTTCTGCCCGAACATATGTAAAACTACTAAAACTGTGTATTGCTACCTGAATATTTTCATGTATGTGAAGGGGCGTTTGCTTTAAAGAAGTGGTACTGTATGAATTTCAGTTGGCAACTGCTGGAAGGACAACGTAACTACGAATGCTGATACGACTTTACGGTGATCTTCTCTTTGACCATTTTGGAGAAATGCTTCCGTTGTACTTTGCGTAAAATAATCGTGACAATGATGGAAAGTAGGCACTACAATTAGTCAGAATTTCATCAAACGAATCTGCCATATGATCTTAACTTTGTCTCGTTGCTCCCACGTGATGCAGAAAAGGTAATCCCTACTCGATCACGTTTTCTCTGTATGATAAACGCATCAAACTGAACTAGACATATTTGTCGGCGTGTGAAGATGGGACTGGATTTGTGACTATAACAGATAAATGAATCGTTCATTCCAGCGAACTGAAATCGGTCAATCACTGGTGAGCAAGTTAAACACAGATCGGAACAAAGTTCTACGAAAATCTACAGGGACGCAAAGAAAAATGAATGCACTAGACTTTAAGAAGCTGTCAAGAATCTGGCATTTCCTTACTTCTCCAATTTGCACCGTTCTGCTAGAATGTCATCAAGTTCGCCCATGTTTCATGAAGGACGGCATAGACAGCCGGTTTCTTTGAGTGTAGGTTCACTAGTATTTACATTAATGTTGTGTTTTTCACTATACCTCCGAAAGAGAATTTTCTGATGAATACTTAACAATGTATTCTTCAGTCTCCCAAAATTTAAAAAGTGGTCCACACTATTCAAGATTTAGCTTCGAGCAGAACACAAGCACTAAAATTTAAAATAACAGATAGTTCCATAAGAGTCTGTAAATCGCAATGAGGACCAAAAAGTGTATAAGAATGATATTAGAAAAGCAACACTGGTGAACTCTTACGGAATATACTTTCACACCGTGTCAGGAAATGAGGTTTGTGTATCTGATCGGCAGTAAGGTAGAGTATACCGTTCTATTTACATATTTTGACGTTAAAACTCAAAAATGGTTCAAATTGCTCTAAGAACTATGCGACTTAACTTCTGAGGTCATCAGTCGCCTAGAACTTAGAACTAATTGAACCTAACTAACCTAAGGACATCACACACATCCATGCCCGAGACAGGATTCGAACCTGCGACCTTAGCGGTCGCTCGGTTCCAGACTGTAGCGCCTAGAACCGCACGGCCACTCCGGCCGGCCGTTAATACTCGTTAGAATACTATGTCGCCAGGAAAAACTGTCTCTGTACTACTATTTTCATAATTTCACTGAGAAATGTCGCTATAATTTGCGTTCTTTAACCAAATTACTATAAACACATAGCAAATGGCTGCCACTATCTGGATCAATGCTAAAGGGAAGTGAAATATTAAATGAAAATGTAATGTTATCTTCCACAAGTCATGTAACATGTAGGAAAATGGTGCTGTCATGAAACAGGGAAAGTATATTTTTCGACATAGCTACGGATGACATTTTGAGAGGCCTCACGGTACTGCTCGACAATGCAGTCTGAGTTACGCAGTATGTCCGTCGTCAAAATCTGTACTTCTAGATTACGCATGTCGAGAAAGGGAACTTCTGGAACGAACCACGTAAATTGTAACATGAACCCTACCAATAGCAACGCACAGATGATACCGACGTTTCTGCGTCATATTTGAGACCTTCCTGACGCTTTTCTGAGCCTCGCGCTAACAGGGTATACTGGCTCAAGGCTAAAGGAGGAGAGACACGAAAAGAGCAGCATCTCACCTCCCACAGTGCGAAGGAGCTGCAAAGATGCTGTCGAGAAACAGATGAAATTTCGAGTCGTTTGTCTGAGGCAGGCAGCAGCGAGGTCGAATCTCGGCGCGTACCTAATCCGAGAATGATTGCGTGGTAGCTGGTGACGGCCCGAAGATTGATGAGCGCTGGGACGGCAGTAGGGAGGCCAGCGTGGTCACAGTGGCTGGCGCTCATGCCATCTCTTTGTCTTACCTCGCTCCTCGCTCTCACGGCGGCCTTTCTACGCGCACCGGAAGCATACATTAAGCGAGCAGGCCTCTAGCTCGGTTTGTCGTGGCCACGCACAGCCGCAACACCCATTGTCAACGTCCGCTGGTCCGTTTTGTTTCGTGGCTGGCTCGGCGCTCTTTGTTCGCATGCACGAGAAGGGCTCTCTTCTTAAAGAGATGAGGCGCGCGACGGCACGCAATGCGGCTCGCGGCCCACACCGCACGATCGGCGCGCTGGATCCTTGCTTCGGGTGCATCGCCTCCAGCGGATGTACCGAAGTCGCCCTGTTGATCAGTGTCACGCCAAAGCTTGCAGCAGAAAGCATACTTCTCAATGACTGAATGAAAAAAATGAAATGATCGTATGGCATTATTGGCCGGGAAGCCCCATCTGGCGTCTGATATGACACTTCCTGGCAGATTAAAACTGTGTGCCGGACCGAGACTCGGACTCGGGAATTTGCCTTGCATAGTTAAGTGCTCTACCATTGGAGCTACTCATGCGCGACACACGACCCCTCGCACAGCTCGAATTCAATCCTTTCTTCCAGGGGTGCTAGTTCTCCAAGGCCTGTAGGAGATCTTCTGTGAAGTTTGGAAATTAGCAGACGAGGTACTGGCGGAAATAAAGCTGTGAGGATAGGTCGTGAGACGTGCTTGGGTAGCTCAGGTGGTAGGGCACTTGTCCGCAAAAGGCAAAGGTCCCGAGTTCGAGTCTCAGTCCGGTACACAGTTTTAATCTGCCAGTAAGTTTCATATCGGCGCATACTGCGCTGCAGGGTGAAAATTTAATTCTTAAAAAATCCTCGAGGCGGTTATCCACGTCTATGCCCATCTGGGGTCGTTTGGCCGCCTAGTGCAAGGCTTTCTATTTGACGTTTCGGCGATTTGCGCATCGATGCTAATGGGATAAAACGATGAGGCCAACACTTATGCCCAATCCCCGACAAAAGAAAATGTCCAACCCGGCCGGGAATCGAACTCGGAACCCTGTGATCTATACAGAGCGACGCAACCACTAGACCACGAGCTGTGAACTAAGAGCGAATAAGCACACGAAACATGACGCTAATATCGTATAACGCCGCCTATAGCTTTGATAACATCCTCAATTCGGCGCCTAATATTCTACAAGTTTGTTCAGCTGTGTCATATCCAGCTGAAACCAGTTAATTGATGATTAATGTGCTATCGTCCGACCGAAGATCGTGGCGAGCAATGTCTCGGTGTAATCCGCAACGACGAATGGGAGGGGCTACAGAAGACACGCCCTCTCTCGCAGTCCTGCAGCGTCCTCGCACAGAGGTCAATATAGAGCCGAGCATGGAACTGCTCTGTCCCAGTTCGTGACCTCAGTCGAAGCAGTCAACATCATCGAGCAGGACTAAAGGGTTATTCCAGTCTCTGACGGAAATGTATTTTTGTAAATGTTGAACATTGCACATCAAGAGAACTGTATGGTAATTAGTGCATCAAGTGATGCCTTAATAGCCAATGGCAGTTGTAAACTATCATGCACTCCTGTGACAAAGAGTTGTATCAAGGTAGGTAAATCTTTTTATCACTCATGTAATAAAGTTCCAGTGTGCCCTCTCCCAGATGAATCAGAGAACCCACAGTAATGACCAGGCGATTGTAGTTTCTTCTGGTTATAACAATTAGCTCCTGCGAATGTTGATCGCTACATGTCAGCCACCATTCCAGACAGTTTCTAAGCGGTTGAGGTCGAGTGATTTAAGAAACCATTCGAGGTTCGACAACGTGCCTGAGTGTTCGTTAAACCGGCTTGTAGCGTATGCGTCAACTTTGTCAACAGTTATCATTTGGAAGACGATAGTGTCCACAGTACAGGCGTCATGAATATATTGAAGAAAGGCCAGAATTTTGTCACTGAGAACTTCGAAATAACCGTCCTAATTCATGTTCACGGCAACCTGAATGGCTCCACAAGTTTTATTGACCAATGGCGACTCGTTTGTCATGGGGGCCCTCTCATGGGGGCTGGCACGAAAAATATCTACAATACGTCATTGGCACGAATAACTGTCACGAAAAACATCTACAAGACATCACACATCCACGTCCGGCCTGAATTACATCCTCCATCTGCGGTTTGAGCGCCTCATTGGGACGTCAATGCATTCGCGCCTTGCATCATTTGAAAAAAAAAAGGCAAAATAGTGGCTAATAGGACCACACCACACGTCTCCAGCCAGCTGCTCTCAATGTTCTGTGTTGTTTCGCCCACTGAAGACGTGCAGTAGCAATAGCATCTTGCGAAGTACCTATCCCCTAACGCAGGTTCCTCCGCAATGTTATTTCGTAAGCAGGTTGATCTGGACCTATATTTACTTCCACCAGTGATGTTTGTTATGTTTTAAATCAGGTCGTTGACAAGGTAGGACATTCGTCAGCGGTCGCGGCCGCTTAGGACCTTTCTGCATCACTATTCTTTCGCCACGGTATGTTGCTGATAGTGACGTACTGTTCCTGGCAAACTCATTGGCAGGCCCACATTGTACACGAATAAATGGGGCAAGTCCTTTGACAGAGTTGCCAACAACATATCCAAACACGATAGCCCTTTTTTACCATTCTGTCGCGTCTCCACGTCGCCCCATATAACTACCCTGATTCTATACAACAGTCTGGTACATACGCGCCACTTCACTGCCATGACTTCACAATACTGCCTGCTAACCGTTTTTCACTATATACATAGCTCCAAACTGACCAATGTGCACTTTTAAGGGCGTGACTAATACAGGATGGTTATAATTAAACTTTTCCTCCATGAGAGGGCCCCCATGACAAACGAGTCGCCATTGGTCAATAAAACTTGTGGAGCCATTTGTAAAAACATTTGGAAGATAAATAACGAATAACGATTTGAAAGAGACACATTTTAATATCTGCATGAGAGTTAATTGGGTGCCATGTTTACGTTCCAGTTTATAAACGTTACTCGGGTTGACGACCATCTGCGACCGCAAAAGCATGGAATGACACTACAGACTTCTCTACTGCTGCCTAAAACAATGGTGGACCATGAAATGTTCAGTTGTTGTGAAACAGCTCGAGTACCGCTTGAAGATCGCATATTGCGTCCACCATTCTGTGTCATGGCAACAGTAACTTCTCCAACAACTTGTGGAGCAACTGGCCATCGACCTCTCCTGAGAGGAGTTCTCGAATCACCAGTTAATTCAAACTTCCCAATCATGTTTTTCAACCACGATGCCGAAAGAAGACCTGCAGGTACTCCTTTAATGCGTTGATACTCACGAAGAGCAGAAGCACTATTGCTGTTGTTTCGGTAAAATTGCTTTACGAGTAAAGGGCTACTCACGACGGCCAAACCAATGATGACAGTCTTCAAGTTTAATGCACACTGATGCTTGTGGTTCAACCGTACCTACCAGTACCGGCGCCTAACGGTAAGTCATGTCACTAACACTACCAACAACGCAAATCCTGCAGCGCATAGCCTAATCATCATACATATAAAGTTGGACACCGATAAGGTAAATAGTTTTCCATCTATTATAGCTCAAGTAGCGGATATGCAATTAAACCGCCTCGTATTTTGTCTGGTGTGCTTATCGATTATGTGAATTATTTTCACTGAGTTACAAGAGCCTTGAGCGTGTGTTCGGTGTTTAAAGGGCACCAGGCTCGACATAAGGCTCAAGCTCTACCTGTGTGTCACCATTTTGCAAGACGTCTAGCGAAGTGGCACAGTAGGTAAAACAGTGGCCTCACATTCCGGAGAAACAGACGCAAATGACCGTCCAGTCACTCAGGTTAAAGCTTTCCGCGAATTATCTACACTATTTAAAGCGAAGTCCAAAACTGTTCCTTCGACAACGTCTCTAGCCTCCACCGACTCAACCAAGATTCCATGTCTCATGACCACGTTGTCGAAAATACATAGAAGTCCAAATTTATTTTTTTCATTTTAAGTGTTCTTCAACGAGACCACAGAATCCCTACAGAATATGAGACCACTTTATTCCTTTTTGATTCGTTACAACATTAGAAAAAGAAAATAGAAATAAAAGTAATGCGTACAGTACGATCTGTTGATTGTTAGTTTTCAAGTCTTAATATTTGGGAGCCATTTCTGGGAAACTTTAATCAATGACGATCACTCTGTGGTGTTAGCTCTACAAAGAAATGTATGACATATTCAGTAATATAGTTGAGCCCTGGTCAAATTGTCGCACACCTAAATCGAGAGTTATCGTATTGTCGTAAGCAAACTATTGGTCGTTATCTGCGACATTATAATTAACGGACAAGACGTCTGTCTTCTGGCATAGTCATAGTACACCAGCGACTGGCATTCCGTTTCTCTCCTTCAATGTCGATGTGATGACAACATTAGTCTAACGCTTTAATAGCAGACTGTCAGTCAGCTATTTATTTTCTGGAACGTGGAAAGAAAAAAAAGTTACAACTCTAAAGCACAGCGACAGCATAAAACACGTATGAGAATAACGAGAACACAATACATAAATGACAAACGTGGCTTAATGTGTACTGAATGTAGATACTGGTTTTGAGCAAACTGAAAATTTTGCCATTTCAGAAGTGATACAAAGGGAAATGCGCCACTCCTCTTAGTATGTCATCAAAAAGGCCGGCAGTATTAATTACCGAAAGAGTATGGTGGTATACCATCAGTAAATGTAAATGTCGTGTGACTAGGGCCTCCCGTCGGGCAGACTGCTCGCCGGGTGCAAGTCTTTCGATTTGTCGCCACTTCGGCGACTTGAGAGTTGATGGGGATGAAATGATGATGATGATCAGGACAACACAACACCCAGGCCCTGAGGGGAGAAAATCGCCGAGCCAGCCGGGAATCGAACCCGGGCCCTTAGAATTAACATTCTGTCGTGCTGACCGCTCAGCTACCAGGGTTGTACATACCATCAGTGAAACGATGACACATGTACATACATAACAGTTACAAGAGAATACTCTCACACCTGCTACCCAACAAGTTTCCACGCGACGCACTGACGTGAATAGCTAAGATTTGGAAAACTTTTTGGACGTGTAATATTTTCCTTTGCATTGCTCCAGCAGTGAAACGATAGCCAGCAGTTTCAGATTAGTCAACATTTCTGTTAGTTTGTTATGCTTTAGGCGTTGTTAGTCTGATCTTACAAATAAATATCTCGGCGCGTTTTAGAAAGTTCAAAATGTTCAAATGTGTGTGAAATCGTACGGGACTTAACTGCTAAGGTCATCAGTCCCTAAGCTTACACACTACTTAACCTAAATTATCCTAACGAAACACACACACCCATGCCCGAGGGAGGACTCGAACCTCCGCCGGGACCAGCCGCACAGTACATGACTGCAGCGCCTTAGAGTTTTAGAAAGGAATGGACGTTAAATATCCTATCGAGATAGAGGTTATTACGGACGTAGCGCTAATTCACTTGCAGAAGGATAAGACAATCAGAATATCTTAACCAGGATTTTAACTCTGCGCCTGCCGAACGACTAGTGTCGTAAACACGGTGCGATCACGCTATTTGTGACCTTAAACTGATTGTTTTCATCATAAATATTGTCTATTTCATGACGGCGGAAGGTTCTTCTTGAATCATCCCGTATAGTCGAATGAGAGACAAAAAGTTCGTGATGTTTCTTGAGCTTAGGTTCAAAAGTGTCAACAGGAAAAGAGACCCTGCTAGCATTGTTCTGGTGTTTACGAACCGTCCAGCTAAAGGTACCTGCCTGATGCCTACAGTACTGAGCTAAAATAAAACGGCTCCACGCTGTGTGGGAAGGGGAATGAAACAGAACAGTTTCTTAAGCTGCAACGAAGGCGAGAGTAGCGAAGCAAGACGTCCGACGTCCGTTTCCGGGCGCGCGTGGCGTCAGCTGCCCCGGAAGCCGACCACCACATGGCGCCGCAACGCGCGCGCCGCCAACCGATCGCATTCGCCATCCCACCGTTCTCTCTCAGGGAAATCTGCTGCACACGAAAACGTTGCCTGCCGCCGGTCGTCTCACCCAGTTTCTGAAAGAACGGCGTCGACCAAAAAAAAATCGTCTCTGTAAAAACGAATCTGCTTTGAGAAATGTGTTTTGAGTAGTACCGATTAGAAAACGATAAAGTTTTCTCGTATCAATTCCGCTGTGAAAGTTTGTTCATCGATCAAGTGACGTAGTATTTCAAAGATAAAAAGGATGAAAAAAAGTATTTCATTTTCAACACTCTGTCAACAGACTAACTCAGTTCGACGAAAATGGGGAAGAAAATCGGCCGAGACCTTACTGAAACAACAAGAATTTGCTTGAACTGATTTACATAAACCATGGAAAATGTAATGAGGACGGTAGAACGGTAATTTGAAGCCTGCTTCACCCGAATCATTGTTCTAATAAGTCTCTTTTATACATCTTTACTGGAGCAGAATAAAAATTATAGTAATGTGCTCTGCGTAGGAATATTATCAGTGTGTCCCTAGCAACTATAGTCACAGAAAATTCAGAATGCGTGTTTTGAGTGAATTTCAGCAGATTATTCTCTATGTGACAGACATCAGACAATAAAAGCGACGCATTGCGATGACAACCTGTGAGATCCATTCACTAACGAGCTACGTGTCTTGCTCGCCTTCAGTGAGGAGACTTGAACGCCTGAGCAGAACAGTAACACCAATTCGAAGCGTCGCTAGTTTAATCCGACTACTTGGAGTACGTGTCCAACTGAAGAGCCTCTGCTTAAGGAGGCGTGTGAGCTTGGAACAGGTCCAGAAAGTCTCACCGGCAGTGGAAGGAGAAATTCTGCAGTTCAAGGAGGTGAGCCAAAAAAAGAGGAGAGAAAAAATTGAATTAAATGTATACATGAATATATTAAAAGCTTCGGTGATTACAGAACACGCATAACTGTGTGGATAAAGTACGGTCTGGCGCACAAGTTTAGGACACACGCTGTCACGCCAGCCGCCTGGGATTTATCGTAGGAACGTTTAATCTGAAACACCGCATCTAATTAATCTACGAGTAATACTCGCTACAGGTTATGGGCACTGCACTGACTCAACTGGTCCGTCTCTAAACAGTGAAGAGACTTGAATGCAACAGTAAGACAGCAACATGAACCTGAAATAGCTTATGCAGAGCAACACGAGATCAGCGAAATGTTTGCTTGTTGAATGGTCCCCGAGGTCACATACAGTCGCAGTACATGCAGTTACTACACGCTGAGACCTAAACTTACTGTCGAAATCTGTTCGCAAATAATAGGCTATGTACGTTTCTTCCCCATACGAAAAACAATTCAGAGAGCGGATGCTGGCATCAACATTGCACATAGCAGATATCTTCAAGCAAATTACGAAAGACAGTTGGACACGTTTGTCGGAGTGTGGGGACGCATAAGTGATTGCAGCAGTAGCTGAGGCGGCACCTGTTGACTCAGATAATTCTCACAGGACGCTGGAACAACCTGTCACAATTACGACCCCATAAATAATAAGCCGAGCGCAGCCATGCATGTCGCCCCTCAGGATATCCGCCGAGTGCAACTCTAACCGACGATTCACAGAGGGATGGAATGTTTCAGAGGTGCCACGTTCACGAAATGTGATATAAATTTGACTCCGAGCCGAGTGATGGCCCTCGGCCAGTTTCCTTCTACACCGAGTATTACAAGATACCTTCTCAGGAGCTGATATTACAACCGTATGAATAATTCAATAAATTTGGTTTCTGAACGGAAGGCGGGACACGGCCAAGGAGCGAGGAGGGTAAGAACTGCCGAATGCTAATGTGGGTGATCAAAATACCTTCGACTCTAGGCTATAATGCTGTTTTATACGCACGTTATTGATGAGTACCAATTAGAGTCAAGTTTAGTAGTTACGGAGTTATCGGAAAGGAAAGATTTTGGCCAAGTAATTTTTTTAGGGTTTCAGCATTCAGTCGAACCGGGGGCCACGTGTTTTGCTGAAAGAACTCATACAACTAGATAACATCAGCAGGTAGCTTTCAGAGAACAGACTAACGCTTGACTGCAACAAAACAATTGCACACAGTTCCTAACTCAGAAACCTTATAAAAGCTAAATTTTATTGTCCCGTCGTGGTAAAACATTCAGCGAAATTGGCTTTTTTTAAATTCTTACAACCGAATTTACATGACAAGCTTTCTTGGAATTATCAAGTTCAAGGTCTTCTGTAGAAAATGAACGCTGCTAACTTCGCTATAAGAATAACTTTCACTGCTTCTGATGCTGAAACCCGATGACTTGTTTGCTTAATTTCACTCTGTTTTCTTAATTTCACTCTGATATATTTTGTATAACTCTGTGTGTTCACAAAGAATACTCTTAGCCCAGAAAAGCGCGGTCAGGCAGATTTGCCGTATCACCTGGCGAATTTCGCATTCAGGAAAAAACTGCAGCATTCACTCTGTGAACACTAGATGGAAAAACGATTTGCAATTGGATGACAGTTCCTTATGGATTGTATAGGAGGATGTATACAAAGAAATATCGCGCACAGGAGAAAATGTTAAAATCCTGGTGGTTAACAGCCGAAGCATTCGCAGTAAAGTGCCAGAGTTGGAAGCGCTCCTAAATATCAGTGAAGTTCACATAATACTCTACACAGAAAGTTAGGTAAAGCTCGAAGTAGACAGCTGTGATATTTTTGTGTAAAATTTAAGCGTATGTCAAAACGACAGGCTAATGGGAAATAGAGGTGGTGTATTTGTCGCAGTAGACAAGAAAGTCAAGTCTACCAAGATAGAAATTGAAACTGCTTGTGAGACTGTTTAGACATGTCTCAGTAACAAGGGTGGGAATAAAATTATGATTGGATCCTTCCGTCGACCATAAGACGCACCTCCTGATGTAACTGAAAACTTGGGAAAAACCTCATTTCACTAGTTCGTAAGTTCCCCAATCATACTATACTCACTGGAGTACATTTGGGATAGTTACAGTTTTGTGGGCATGACAACAGATCCTACGAATCGTTACTAAATTCCATCTCTGAGGACTACCTAGAAGGGATGGTTCGCAACCCCACTCAAGATGGAAATAAATTAGATCTAACGTCAACAAACAGATCTGTCTTCTTTGAGGATGTCCGCATCGAAGCTAGTATCAGTTATCATTAGGCAGTTATAGCAACTAAGTACAAAGAGCAGCAAGAACAAGTAGAGTGATGTAAATGTTTGATAAACTAGATAAAAATGCAGTGGTGTCCAACTTCAACAAGCAACTTGAAACTATTAACTCAGGACAGGGCTACGTAGGAGAGACATGGGTCAAGTTTAAAAGAACAGTTAACCAAGCATTGGATAGATAGGTACCCAGTGGAACACTTTGTAATATGAGGGAGGAGGAAACAAAGAATGCTGCGTAAGAGGTATAAAACAAAGCAGAGGGCCATAGACAGAGAGAACTTGAATAAAACGCGTTTGGCTGTCGAGAGAGAAATGCGTGAAACTTTCAGTGACTAACATAGCAAAATATTGTCAGAAAATGATTCACGAGACAGAAACTGAAACTGAGGATGGAAAAGCGAAAGAAAGACTGCTTAACTCAGTTTCCGAATGTTCCTTTACAAAGGAAAACCCAGGAGTACTGCACAAATTTGATTCTCGTACCGTTGAAAAGATGAGTAAGGAGTAAGATGATATTAGCGTCAGTGGCGTTGAGAAACTGCTGCATTCATTGAAACTGAACAAAGTTCGAAGGGCGATGGGACCTCTCTGAGATTCTATACTGAATTTGAGGCTGAGGTATACCCTACTTTAACTATAATCTACGTTAGATTCCTCTAACAAAAAACCGTGCCCAGTATTTGGAAAAAAGCACAGGTCAGGTATCCTGAAGAGAATGACCTCTTCCCTGCTAGCCGGCATGAATTCCAAAAGAATGGATCATGTGAAACCAAACATTTTTGACATGCCATGCTGAAAGCTATGGATCAAGGCAGTCCGGTAGACGCAGTACTCTTCCATTTTAAAAAAACCGTTTGATACAGTACTAAAGCTACGCTTATTATCAAAAATACGATCGTATGGTGTATCAAGCCAAATTTCTGATTAGAATGAGATTTTTTGGTAGGGAGGATGCAGTAAGTTATCTCGGATGTAGCAGTAAGTTCTGAGATGTGTGTTGGGACCTTTGCTATTCATGTTGTATACGGGGTGAGTCACCTAACATTACCGCTGGATATATTTCGTAAACCACATCAAATACTGACGAATCGATTCCACAAACCGAATGTGAGGAGAGGGGCTAGTGTAATTTGTTAATACAAACCATAAAAAAATGCACGGAAGTATGTTTTTTAACACAAACCTACGTTTTTTAAATGGACTCCCGTTAGTTTTGTTAGCACATCTGAACATATAAACAAATACGTAATCAGTGCCGTTTGTTGCATTGTAAAATGTTAATTACATCCGGAGATATTGTAACCTAAAGTTGACGCTTGAATACCAGTCCTCCGCTGTTCGATCGTGTGTATCGGAAAGCACCGAATTACGTAGGGATCCAAAGGGAACGGTGATGGACCTTAGGTACAGAAGAGACTGGAACAGCACATTACGTCCACATGCTAACACCTTTTTATTGGTCTTTTTCACTAACAGGGGATATTGGACGGATATAAAGAAGGCCAGCAAGAACGTTCACAGATTTGTTCGACTCATGGTAGAGTGTCATGAAGATGCTGAAAGAACTGGAATGGCAGACGCTTGAAAACAGACGCAAACTATCACTTGAAAACCTAGTTAGAAAGTTTCTAGAATCAACTTCAAGTGACGAATCTGGAAATACATTACAGCTCCCTATGTATCACTCGCACGGGGATCACGAAGAGAAGGTTAGACTAATTACAGCTTGTACATTTAAACAATCATTCTTCCCACGATCCATACGTAAATGGAAAGGGAGAAAACACTGACAACTGATACAATGGGGCATAGCCTCTGCCATGCACTTCATGGTGGTTTGAAGAGTAAAGATATGAATTTAGATATGCAATTAGTTTCATTTTCAATAGGTTTCAGGCAGAACCGGAAAAGCTGAGTGATAAACACGAAGTTTTCAAATTTAAAATGAAAGATTTCCTTGTGGCACACTAAGTCTAGTATGCACAGGAGCTACCCACAGTAATTGAGAACTTTTCTCTATAATGTGTCATTTATTCGTATACTTCAGTTTCCTGTGTCTATAAACGTTGTAATGAACGTCATGTAAAGTATGAACAAAAAGCTTTGCACACATTGTCCCACAGAACCTGTTAAATAGATAAAATAAAATAGAAGTCAGGAGCAGAATTGCGTTGTTCTCCTCTAGCCCGTAACCGCGGCCATAGCAGTCATGTAGTGAAACACGTACACTTTAAAATACAACACAGGAGCGAAACGGTTAGCGGTAATCGAAACCAACGTATTGAACAACGAAAATTAAAAACAAAACAAAAAAATACAGTGTAGCCACATGCTGGCTTGAGCGGTGACGAGGAGGCATGAATTTGTTAGGCAGCTGTGAGCGTCCTTCAGAGGGAGAGCCGTCACCTTGTTTATTATTGCCAGCCAGCACTGCATGGCAAGCTGCTTGGCGCTTCCTTCGCTTTCCTTTTTCCCTTTCCGGCGGACGTGGCCAGCGGCGGCTGCAGACTTAAAGCAGCTTGCACTGGCACACTGACACGCGGATGTCGACCGGGCTCTTTCTCCCAGCTTCTCCACTCTCTGCTTTACCACGAAGGGCGCCCGTCACTAAAGAGACGATGGATCTACCTATGAACGAGTTCTGCGTCTGGCTTTCCCGTGCGTTGGGTTACATTCGGGAGGTGGCTGTGATCGATGTGACCCTGAGTACTAACTTACTGGGTCAGTACCAGCGTTCTGTGAGACTTCACTCTGGTTACTATGTTTATCGTATCCTCTGCGAAAAACTATAACCTGTTAATGTATTTAATAGAACTTTAAATGGTTGCAATTCAGACAGGAAGTGATACCCATAGTTATTCCAACTAGGCTTTCTCATTCAATGTCATTTGTGACGGCACATTGTCAAGCTGAAATGTGGAAGGTGGAGATGGCTACAAGATGGCAAGGAAGTCGAGTTCTGCGACTTTGCTGATGTTGTGGTTGCTGTTTAAACTGTGCCTCGACACTTAAGTGTTTGAGACTGTGTGTAATGTACAATGGCAGTCTATGTCATCTCACGGCGTTAATCAGATATGCCGATCATCAATAAAGGCAAATTGCAGCTACTACGGTAGCCTCTACTGTAAAGCGACTGCCACTGTAGTGAGTTTAGAAGAGGAATTGGTACAGAAAACCATATTTTACAACTCCGTACCCATCAATTGCCTGAACCGTTTGTGGTTTCTAGACAACAGAAGCTGACGCACCGGCAAGCGTCAACAATCGAACTGTCGCCGTAGACAAGCGCATACACATTGCACTACTACAGCGTCGAGTATTGTGGTTGTGGTATACTGAAACTGCTTCTACGACGGGTCCCTACTAAAAGAGAAATGTGTGTATACGGATTATTGTCGTGCCTCTAAAAACTTTACCATCAACAGTGTGAGTCACTCTAAACACACACACACACACACACACACACACACACACCACTCCCCACCCCCACCTCATCACACACATTCGTCGGAAAAGCGCACGCAGTCTTCCTATATTGTGTCTATTTGCAGAGGATAATTTTTTTAAAATATATTCTGAGTGTTATATGGTATATATTATTACAGACGACGAGGGTATTAGGAAAACCCTGCTAACTCTGAGTGGCCACCCAGCATCCACTGACGTTGATAGACTTCAGTTCTAGAAGTTGCCCGTTTTATACTCCGTGTATCTGTATGTCGTAACACTACGATAAAAGTCTCAAGTACATAAAAGGTTAATTACAAGGTTCATACGTTTCGTGCTTGAAATGCAAATACACCAATGGTTTTTCGTTTCCTGTACTCATAACGAACGGCTGTTAAGGTTTCTTGTGTAGTACACTTGTAAAATAAGAAGATTAAAGGCGAATCAGAGGCGCGTGAGATAGTGTTTAGTATTAAGAAATAATTATTTGATATTTTATTCCACAATATTAGCATACTTATAGCACTTCTTCGTTTCATTAGTAACATACTTAATAATTTCAGCTTTTCTACACATCAGTAAGCAAGCGTATTTCATAGTTTATTATTATTCCACGAATTCCCGTACAGCACATGAACAAGCACATACATAAGTTGTCTGTTAAAATCGGTCGCTTTACGAATATATTGTTTTTATTGCTCGTGTCTTCACGTTGATGGTGATACATTCCCCTTTTTTACTACCTAATAGGTAAGCCATTGTACACTATATGGATGAGAGTACTCCGTGTTAATATTGATATTTACTCACTCGTTTAGTTTGCGTAGCAACCGAGGGAAAAGTTAATGTCCCTCTGTATGCTTCCGCAATATCTCTTATTTTACTGTCGTGGTTACTACGCGAGATATACGATAGACTCAGTAGAATTCTTCTAGTCAACTTCAAATACCTGTTCTCTAAATTTACTTGAGAGGGCATCACCTTTCTTCCAGCGATTGCAACGTAAGTTCTCTGAGCATGGCTGTCATAGTTTCGCATAGACTATAATGTCTCGTTTCGATCGTAGCATCGAATCAGTATGCTAAGCTACAACGTTTTTCAAAATCATAAAGAAGGAAACGTTAGCATGTTGATGGTAAATGTTCTGTAAGATGTTTATTCGTTATTTAATACAGCTGTCTACTTACAACAGTGAACGTATGAACGTTCGACAACACTAAATACGAAACTGTACTAAGAACACTGGCTTTATTAACGTGACTATACGTTTCCCTTTTATACGACGTCATTGAGAACTCTGGTGCAGCGCTGTACAAAAATAGGGAACGTGTAAACCTTAGCGCAGGCGTTCCGAAGAGTAAGTATTAGTACGTGCGGGGATAGGGACGGTAGAAAAGGAAAAGTGCGAGGATAGGAACTGACAGTAGGGTTGCGGAAGTGCGCGGGTGCGGCGTCACAGGCGGCGGGCGAGCTTTCTGCCAACAAAATTATGACGACACACGCAGCTGTAAAGACATTAATTTAGTAGAATGAGAAAGCAAAAAAATGCAGAACAAAAGAGGAAAAAAAGAGGACTGACAGGCTACAAGCGTCATCAAAGTACAGCAGTGTGGAGAAACAAAAAACAAAGGTTGCAGCGCCTCCAGTCCCAAGGTTATCAACATTCAGGCTGCGTTTCTAGAAAGAAACGAAAGAATGAGCAGCAGAGAATGGCGAGCCGGCCAGCCGCACTAAGCAACACACTGTGAATTCTAAAACCGCCTCCAACATTTTACACTTATGTGAAAAAGATTCATCAATCTTGCAGGTGATGTATGTCTCTATTGACTTGTCAAAACATGTGCAGACATTCGTAGAAGCCGAGACACGGTTTGCTCGTTTCGGTTCCTCCCGTTCAGCGCCTGGGAAATGTATCCGTGCAAAATGTTCCTACACAACTTTCGCCACTAGAACTGGATTAGCGCGAGGTAGGAGACTGCGTAATGAGGTGAGAAGATAAATCAGCGGCCTTTGTCCGGCCTTCAGTGTAATGGAAATTTAACAGCTTAGCGTGTTATTTGTTACTTATAGTCAAAATCTTGTTTCTAAATCATTTATTACGTCACTATGAAACCGAGAACACGGTGTATCTTCTCACTATATATATATATATATATATCAATTTAAAAAACTGTCACTACTCGAAGCAACAATCCCAAGGTTGAGGCAAGGACAAGTAAGGTAACGAAATGGTTTCTACTGACATTTGTCTTTGCAGCAGAACACGAACCACCACATTCTATACAAAGCAGAAACGAGTAGATATTCTTCGTCACAAAACAGCAGGTAAATAGGGATTAAGAAATAATTTAGCTAGTTGAATGCAAACTGTAGAACTGAAATAATTATAAGAAGGAGGAAGAATAAGGTACAGTGTCCCGTCGTGGAACTGAAATAATTTTCGCGTTCAGTGCCTCAAACATCCTCTAACCTTAAGATGTATACTGAGAAATGATCAGATAAATAGGATTTAAGGAAGAATTAAGTTTATTTCATGAATAGTGTGAAAGCAGAATGGTTTCCACGGTTGTTTACATCAAAATCTCATCTGTATTCCACTATCCGCCGTACAGACTGTGGTGGAGAGTACTTAACTTTATCATAAGCATTTTCCCTTCCCCTTTCGTTTCGCAGATGCTACGGGAGAAGAAACACTGTCGACCCTTGTGTATAGGTCCGAATTTCTGTAATTCTACCGTCTTGTTTATTTCGTGAAGTGTATGATTTAGGAAGTAATGTGTTAGTTGTGTCGTCTGGAACATGGACACTCAGTGCCGTGCAACGCCTTTCTTGTTACTTCCCATACTGCAGCCTGTTGAGCGGTTCTGCGCCACGCTCACCAACGAACACATGACGAAGCACGGAGTTATTCTTTGAATCTCTTCCAACTCTTCCCGCAATACAACTGCGTAAGGGTGTCTCACCGTAAAATAAACCTCAAGAACTGACCTAAAGAGGGTTCCGTTTAAGTGTCCTGTTTAACACATCAGTTACTCTTCCTCGGGTTTCTTTAAGTACTGAATCTGGAACTGTTAGTTCCGCGATTTTCTTTACTTGTTCCAGCTTGAGTACCTTCGGACATCTACTTGATACGTGAAGGTATTTTGAAACTACGTCTGCTGTCGACAAATCAAATGAGAATCGAAAAGGATATTAATATAGCTTAAGCTTGAATTTACTCTGCAAGATGAAACTTGAAGAAGTTGATAGTTTTCATGGGCATTGTCTCAAGCCACATCCACTGTTAAGAAGACTACTGCAAGGTATTATTTTTTTGGTAAACATTTTTGGAATACAGTGATCAATAGATTATTATATTTTGACTAAAGTTCAGTCTTGATCACACCATTTATGTTTCAATGACATAGGTAACCGGTTTCGGTTATTTTTACATAACCATCATCAGACCCATGGCTCCCTTAGGATGGTAGGCGGAGCTCTCCCCAGCTGCTACGAAGTCAAGGATCAGTACTGAACTTTAGTCAAAATAAGGTATTATTTGTTTATGAGCAATGATTTTGGCTCGTTGAAACTTCTTGGCAGATCAGAAATGTGTGCTGCACCGAGACTCGAGCTTTTAGCCTATTATCCGAAAGTTAGAAGCTAGGAAGAAAGATCAGAGTTTACGCCCCGTCAACACCGAGGTCATTAGAGAAGGAGCACACGCTCAAAATGTTTCAAGGATGGGGAAGGAAATCGGCTGTGCCCTTTCAAAGGGAATATTCCGCCATTTTCCTGGAGCGACTTAGGGAAATCACAGAGAACCTAAATCTGGATGCCCGGATACCGATTTCAACCGTCGTCCTTTCGAAAGTTCGAGTATTATCTTCCATCATACGAAGGGACTTCAAAATGTAAGTTACACATTATTATGGAAGGCCGCGTAGCATTTATTGAATGCTGCACTAAATGTCGAAGTGACATAGATACATGACACTACTTTTCAAGTTCTATCAGCTTGCCCAAAAATGGAAATCACATGTTGCAAGATCTGGGCCTCCCGACAAACATTTCATACAGTGTATGCTAGTTTGAGATCTCTTAGTGATTATTATGCTTCCAACAGGTCGTGTGGGCCGAGCTCTTGAGGTTAGTGGCATTGACTTCTCATATTGTGCATTTGACACACACTCTTTGGTCCTAGTAACGCAGGTTGGCATATTTAGTACATTTAGGTGACATTATGCGCGACGTCATCATTGGAGTGTATAGTGCAGCTGCAGTCAGCGCGAGGTGGTCTGGGTGTTTAATGTCACCTTTAGTGTCACTTCACGGGTGTAGAAAATATTCCTGGATTGAGGAAAGATGCCACAGCAGTGCGGACAAGACCAACCACGTGCTACAACCGTAAATGTCCAGTGAAGTCCAACCAACATAGAACCTGCCCTGGATAGATATCTCGTGGCTGCTACATTTCGCATGAGACTATGGATCGTCGGGTGGTATATCTTTTTCTGTATATTAGCTGACACGCCTGAGCCATCCTTTTACAGAAAGGCGCGACCTAGAGGTGCCAGCGCTGTGTCTCGTTCACCGTTAGTGGACACGGGAACTGTGATGGTTGAAGTGTATTCTGCAGCAGAATATTAGCCTTCTTCATGATGAATATGGATCTAGGATTCATTTAAAAGATGCCAATGTGAAGATATAGAATGCTTCGATGGGCCAGCTCGCTCATCAAGCATAGATCCGTCAGAACATCTATCAGAGGCTTTAGGTTGCCGAACTGTAGCCCCGAAAATGACATCACGGATCACTGGTGATCTCTAGAGGACCCTTGTTCAGCAACGGGATGCGTAATGGCAAGTGAAGCAGGACTGCTGATCAACAGCATTGGGAGCCGCTGTACACTATTTTAAGGCAGTTCCTCACAACTGGTGTCCTACATTCCGCCATCAGAGCGACACCTCACAGGGGAAGAACTGCTCACTGCTTATAGCCTGGTTTCGGTATAACTTCAATACGTTTCACTGTGTCACGTCTCAAAAGGTTGCCAGGCCATCTCTCGCTGCATACGTTATCGCCGTGTCACATGCTGATCCGTTGATCGCGAAGATGTAGTGAGCTATGGACACGAATGCACTTAGCTTACGAACACCAATATCCATCCTTGAGACATACGGAGGGCGATGATGTCGTTAGGTGATTGATTAAAGTGATGCAACGAAGCGTAACATTTTCTGGCACATGTTAAAATTAATTTAGTAAGTCTGTAGGAAGCTTTAGCTACGAGGTTGCAGGAAATTTGATCCCTAACATCTTTACGCTGTCGATTGCGCGCCTATATCGGCATGTGAATTACTGCACCGGCACATCACTCATCAGAGGTCATCGGAGTTCTCTGTCCCGACGCTTAACGAAGAGTTTCAAGAATTTCACATCTCCTTATAATAAAGACCATGAATACGTTGCGTTTCTGAGTACGTTATTGAAACTGATGAAGCTATCTAAACACACGTAGGACGAAGAGAGTAAACAGTAATATGACTCTTAACTGTCGTAAACTATTTGCGGATTAGAGTAGACTTACTGGCTACTTCCGTCCGATGACAGTATAACCGAAAGTAAAAATAACATATTACTCTTTCTTGAAGACAACATCTATTTTATAAATTTGTGCATTATCTGGTAACTGACGTTAACTATTGCCACAATTGTTGTGCATGCCCAAAAGGGTTTCTCAGCAGGTGTAATATTCACGTTAGTAGGCGATAAAAATAATATAATTCGGTAACACTACTAACTAAATGATTTCAAACACATTCCGGCAAAGTCCAGAAGATTGCTAGTGATATTATGAATGAACCGCTACTGTTTTAGTAAACAAATAAAGCACGTTGTAAACTTTCTTATTATTCTTGTTAATGGCCTTTGTTTTATAGCAGCAAAGTAAGCTATTGAAAAAATATTCTATTAAAGTAATACATGCCTTATACAGTGTGTCACAGCAGGAATGGTCAATATTCAGGAATGTGACAGGAGCGATTATTCGAAGCCAAATAATCTCGTAAACATGGACTGTAATGTGCGTTTCTTAAGAGCTATGAGCAATTGTTAAGCAAAAGAGATGTGTTTCACAGTAGCAAAGATAAACAAGTGCTCATAGGTTTTAAGGTATGCATTTTATACCCCAAGTTTATTATACTCTTTGGTTAAGTCGTACGTAACGGGGACGCACCCAGAATTTCTAAAACGATTGAAAATATCGAAAAAAAAACTTTTCAACAAGTGGAACAATGCGAAAGATAACTGCTTCGCTATGAGATTAGTGTCAGGAACTTTTGTATGGATCAACCAGCTGAAACGACTATGTTCTTCTCTTTTCAGTAGAACAGTGTATCCACTTGTTATAATGTTCTCTGTGACCTTTTTGTAAGTTTCAACAGAAATGTGCTGAAAGTGCGAACAGTGTAATCATCATCAACCGGGCACGAAAACAATTCATATCGGTCCTCATACTGAACTATGTCGATTACATGGCCTTCCGTTTAGCAGATTTTATTTCTGTTTTAATAAAAATAACTTCTTAAATAATTAAAAAGAGGCACATGTCTGAGGTAATCTACATAAGATCTCTCGCGTACCATTACAAACATAAATCGTCGCCTTTTTTTAAAAAAAGAAAAGCAGTAGTTGAATTAATGATTCGGTGCTTAAAAAAGGTTACAGTATTCTGAAGACCACAAAATACACGCATCTTTCATTCCATCAGTCGGTGAAAAGTTTATTTCGATAGCTTGGACATTTAATGAAATAACACAAAGATACTCCATACGTGGGGAAGTCTTTTTCTGAAACAATTAGCCACGTAAAAGTATGAGCTGTTGTTTAGTAAGAGGTAAACCTGTAGCAATATACGTTGTGGAAGAACTAAGTGCAATGATTTGACGAGCCCATTATGTTACTGGACGCCGGTAGCGTAACACGTGATAAAATAAATTCCCCGTAAAGTGGCCCAGAGTTATCTGAAGGCGACGTCGCAGCCCAGTACAGCTCCTGACACGGTGGATGCTCACGACCGACGGAACACCAATAAATCTGCGGTGCGACCATATTTCAAAGTGATGGCGATCCGAGACTGCTAGTTGCGTCTTATCTGGTGGCCGCTAAGTACTTGCGTTACGTCACAGCCCGTCCGCTTAAGCACGCGGCACATCAAACGGTGGCACCCATTCACTGGAAACACCCCACTCATGCACGTCGCTCGCAGGGATCTATTTACGCCGTGCTCATTCAGCAGTCGGCTTTAAGAAAGTGTAGCAGCTGATACAAATGAACTCAAACTTGCGTGACGAGTAGCAGTGATAGATTTGGCTCTACAGGGAAAGATAGAAACTGCACAATATTCACGGACTGAGATCCGATCTAATGGTTATTGACGTCATATTTTACAGCAGCGAACAGACGCTTCCTATAATCTGATTGAAGACTGGAGCTGTATGACAGGCAACAGTGGCGGTATTTTGGAGCAGAGAGGAAAATATTTTTTTTTTTCTCGTTAATGCCCAACCTTTGTAAGACAGTGATATTATTCTGCATTACACTCGAGAACAATTGAAACAGGTGCTCGCTGTATTGCAGGAACAACGCTCTTGAGATAAACAACGTACGTGAGACGTCGTCAGACATTGTCGGCGTGACAACAGGGCGCAGAATTGGCAAGACCTGCGGTCGTGGCCACGTCGTGGGTCCCTCACGCATGGGATACTCCAAACTCCAAGGGCGTACAGGCGCTGAGCGTTTCACGTGCTGTCGTGTCAAGGGTGTTCCGTGAGTACCTCATTCAAGGAAAGCCTCCAACGTCAGAGGCAACTGCCGTGGGCAACAGCGCGATGATGACAGATGTCACTGCCACGTTTCGCGAATTGTAGCAGCGACGGGCGGCCAAATCAGTGCCGGACAGTAAGAATCAGCGAAAAGAAACACAATACAAACATAGTTCGTGGGGTGCAGAAGTCACCGCCCAAGACGCGTACATGTGCTCACTGTCGCCTGGTGTGTTGAACCGTGCTCCCTATTACTATACGCCGATAGCTGGATACAAGTACGTCCACAAGTACATGAGGCGTTGCACCTCGAATGCCAAAAGGTCAACGTGCAGATGTTTAAATGCGGTGGGACGCCTGAAATGTCTGTCACTGGTGAACGATATAGCAGCCCACTATCCGATTTGGTACCTCCTTTTGTCCACCTACAAGACCCCGAAGGCGGCGTGCATCTTCAGGAAGACAAGACACCACCAATCGCTCCCCCATTGTTTCAGAAGATCTTGAGAAACACTACTCACCATTGCCGCCCTCCCCCTCTGCTCGCCCCCCCCCCCCAACTCCCTATCCTCTTGGCATGTAGCCTGACCTCCATCCAATTGGACAAGTCCATGAATTAAATATTGTCCGTGTATAGTAATGATACTTAGTGTATAGCCCCAGAGATGAGCATGAGGCCCGGTACCACTCCGGTGTAATAAATTTTAAAAATAAATAATATGTAGCCAGTTTTGACATTGAGGCTTCAAGAAGTTCCTTAAATCTTTTATTTTGATTTAAAGGGGCGCTGGGTGGGAAAATGATCCAAAGTAAACTGCCTTAGAATCACTGATCAGAATGATGCAATTTTATAAACAAATAATATGTTTTCCGTTTTGGAGACAGCACAACAGGTATAGCGTTATGTCCGTGAAAGTTTAATACATAACGCAATCATAAAGGTTTCCTCCTGTCATTCGGGAAGAGATGGGTTGAAATCTGTCCTGCCATACACATTTCGGGTTTTTCATGGTTTCCCTAAACTGATTAAGGCTAATGCGAGGACAGTTTCCGTATCCTTCCCCATCCTTGTTCTATTCGAGCTTGTGCTCAGACTCAAGTGAACCCGTCGTTGACAAAACAGTAAAGGCTCACCTTCCATTTCTTTCCTCCCCGTCAAACGATGAGCTTCTTAAGCCGCTCATGCAAGCCACAAGATGCATCCCTTGTTGAGCGACTGTATCTGCGTTAGTATCCCCATCACTCAGCAATGTGTGATAGTTAAGTTGGTTACTCGCAAGGTATCGGAGTTAAATAAAGTACTCGGAAGAGTCATCTCGTAATTAGCTCCCAAGTTTGATCGTTAAAAGCCAGATAATTTGACGGAAGGTTGTCAAGTGACGGAGATATACTGAATTTGGTCATAGAATCTTTTTGCCACTTGAGGTCCACAACTGTACTACTCAGGTGGCTGTCACTGTCAGACAGTCACGACTCATGAGATATTATATTACACTGCTCTGCAAACCTTAAGGGACGGACTAGACAATGTAACATAACATATTAACTACTCGGCGGAAATAAATGAAAGCGAGGGAGCATATTGCCAGAGTTCTCCCAGTCCTACACATACAGGTGGACGTCACATGACAGGAGATCAGAGTGACTATAGCGTCGAATGGAGCTGACCCCGCAGCACGATTCAGTTGAAGGAACGGGAAAAGGCAGTGTGTGTGTGTGTGTGTGTGTGTGTGTGTGTGTGTGTGTGTGTGTGTGTGTGTGTGTCAATACGTGAGCAGTTACAGTGCTCTGCGGGGAGGTGTTCTACACTACATCGTAGCTCGGAGACAACATTTGGATGACTTCACACGGGTAAGAATCATCGGAAAACTGGGAGAAGGGTGGCATGTGATGAGTGTACCCCAGGAGTTTGCTATTGCTCATAGCATTGTTTCACGTGGAGGGGGAGCTTTTAGAACCACAGACACTGTTGCCCAAAGGAGAGGAGGTGATCGATATCGGTCAACTACAACAGCAATTGACCGCTATATTGTGCAACAGGCAAGAAGAGACCCATTCAAACGGCGAGTGAAATTGCATCCACATTTAACAGGTCTGCAAGGCACGCAATCTCACGCCCCAAAGTAGTACGGTGACTGCACGGAGGTAATGTCTCTGCCCGACGACCAATACGGCGCGTTCCGTTGACAGCCGCACATCAGTGGCACCGTTTGCGATGGTGCCAAGAGCTTAGCGATTGGATCAACATGGAGAGAGGTCACGCACTCCTCACGTACGAGAGCAGATTCAGTACGAGCAGTGATTCCAAACTTACCATCATATGGCGAGAGGTGGGAACACGTAATGCTCGCACGAATATAATCGTTTTGGTGGTCCAGATGTTATGATTAGGCATAATGTTGCACGGGCGTACTGACTCCCAGATCTTTGAACACGGTACACTCACTATTGTGACACTGTACTTTTTCCCCACGTGCGTGTTTTTAAGAGTGCATTCGGCCCTGACTTCACTTTTATGGATGGCAATGCGCGAGCGTATCGAACAGCGAAGATGGAGGAGCGTTTGTAACGAGAGGATATTCGGCAGCTGGCCGGGGTGGCGGAGCGGTTCTAGGCGCTTCAGTCTGGAACCGCGCGACCGCTACGGTCGCAGGTTCGAATCCTGCCTCGGGCATGGATGTGTGTGATGTGCTTAGGTTAGTTAGGTTTAAGTAGTTCTAAGTTCTAGGGGACTAATGACCTAAGAAGTTAAGTCCCATAGTGCTCAGAGCCATTTGAACCAGTTGAACCTGCCTCGGTCATGGATGGGTGTGATGTCCTTAGTTAGGTTTAGGTAGTTCTAAGTTCTAGGGTACTAATGACCTCCGATGTTAAGTCCCATAGAACTCAGAGCCATTTGAACCATTTTTGAACCATATTCAGCAAATGGAGTGTCTTGTCCGTTTGCCCGACTTAAATCCCATCGAGCACGTGTGGGGTACGTTCGGGAGACGTATTGTAGCAGGTCCACATGTACCAACGACCACCCAGCAGTTGCCGCTAACGCCCTACCACAAGAACTCCTTACCAGTCTCGGTTCAAATGGTTCAAATGGCTCTAAGCATTATGGGACGTAACATCTGACGTCATCAGTCCCCTAGACTTAAAACTACTTAAACTAACCTAAGGACATCACACACATCCATGCCCGACGCAGGATTCGAACCTGTGACCATAGCAATAGCGCGGTTCCGTACTGAAGCGCCTAGAACGGCTCGGCCACAGCGGCCGGTTACCAGTCTTGTGGCCAGCACGAGAGTACGTTGCACGGCAAGTATTGCTGAACCTGGTGATCACACACCTTGTAAAGAATCATGCACCGGTCTTTTTTATGACCAGGGGAACATCATAAATCGCGGCGACTTCAATGTAAATACTGTCTTTCAATAAAAGAAAAGTGGCATTTCTGTTCATCTCATTGTGTATTTCTTTCACTTACCTTCTGCACTCTACTGTAGCAGTTCTTTTTATGTATAGTGTAAGTTTCATCGAGCTATGTTACTTGGTAGTAACACATCTTGAGAAAGTTACTTTCGTCTTTAAGTTTTGCACATTCGTGTACAATGTATACGGAGCACGATTCTATTATCTACACTCGTGTCCCTTGCACAAACCTGGTGAGACCTCAATACATCTGGTTACAAGACCGTTATGAACATTTTCCTAACCTATTACTAGTTACAGCTCTTCAGAATGGGCTATTAATTACAGTATATGGATTCTAGCAAATTACATTGCAACCGAAGTTGACCAGAACGTAATGAAAGGAAAAACTGTCAACATTATAGAATAAAACATTTTAATAAGTTTCATCATTTAATGCAGTATTCAATTTGAAACGACAAGGTAAAAAACTGTTGGGGAACGCACGTCTAGTGCATGTGTTGTTCGCTACCAATCGTTGTCAGTTATACACGACACATTAAACGGAAGACGAATAAGCAACCTGCTTACATGTATTAACTTTTTATTATTGAGTATTGAGTGTTGGTTACACGTACATAGGTGTTGTTAATGTAAGTAAAGAATGCGCTTACTGCTCTTCCCACCTGTTTCCTCTTCTTACCTCAGTTGCTCCCACATCCTTCAAGTAAAGACTCTGTATGATGATGATGATGATTGGTTTATGGGGCACTCAACTGCGCGGTTATCAGCACCCGTACAAATTCCCAACTGTTGCTCAGTCCAATTTCGCCACTTTCATGAATGATGATGAAAGGATGAGGACAGCACAAACACCCAGTCATCGCGAGCCAGTTGAAAATCCCTGACCCCGCCGGGAATGGAACCCGGGCCCCCGTGCTCGGGAAGCGAGACCGCGACCGCGAGACCACGAGCTGCGGACTAAAGACTCTGAAGATGAAGTTGTATAGTCGCAGTGAAAAGTAAAATGTGTAGATCATTGCGGCTTGCAGCATACGTCGATTTTAAACTATAACGTTCCAGAGAATACAGGCATAATTACCGCAAGTTCACCCACTACACGACTCCATCCGTATGTTTTGTCTAATTACTGACAGCATTTTCTTTTAGCCGTGAGTACAGTATGTGAGTCGAACTTTAATACGAACACTTTTGCCAACAGATTGTCCCTGACAAGTCACAGACCGAAGAGAAGTAACGCAACGTGGCTTCCATCCGGAAACAATAATAAAGTTAAATATCGAAGACGCTATTGTTCTAAACTGGGAATTTTCTGTGGTAGTGGTTCCACGTTCGTGTGGGTGGCTCCCATATAGGCATCGCCAGCTACCCAAGTTAGTACGGCTGAGTTGATGACACTTGGAAGAGATAAAAAAAAAAAAAAAGAATTCAGAAGCGAAACTTCAGTGTTCAGGCGTAGGTAAGGCGGCGCAGATGAGGATGACGTGACACATTCATTGAAAGAGGCGGCCATCCGAGGGCAGGGATCGGCAGATTGAGCGCGCAGGCAGCGACAAAGCGGTGTGCCGGCGTGGGCTTAGGATGTGCTGTTAGCTGTAATCGGGAAGCTCGTTCCGACAATTAAATCGCTGCTACCGAGGCGGACGGCGGACGCCGGCGCCCATGCGCCACTTCTTTCCCATCCTCGCTGCTCCACTTGCTTTCAAGCACTACCGAGCTAACCTTTTAATTATACTGGCCTATTAGTATTTCCTTTCACCTTCTTGTAGTAGCTCATATAAAGATTTCTTTTTTAATCTTAATTAAAGCTCCGATAGGAACTCTATTTTAAAGATGTAGAAATAGGGACGAGCCATCCCGTTTTCAGCTAAACTGATCATCTGGCACAGGAAAGTTTTGCGCTCCACTCGGTTTTCATTAACTCAGACTCATCACATTATGTAATATTAATTTTCTTTTGGGTGGAAAACTTTATAAATAATTACCGGTATACGAGAATAATTGCGAGTCTAGAAATCTACTAAAATAAGAATTTTATTTTTGATTTAACATAACCAGAAAGCTAATCACACTTAAAAAATACACCCTAGAGGTTTTTCCACATTGTCTGTCGCTATCACAGTCATACTATTCAACACCTACTGGGCTTGAGGCATGTAAAGTAAGTACCTGGTTTTATTAACAAAAGAAAACGTTATTATACGGATATTTTCCTTTTATTAAAACAGTAACGTGAAGATTTCTCAACCTGGCGCACACATGGTGACGATTAGAACAGAATTTTGTCGCGGACTAGCGTGAGTCATTTGTTAACTATTCTGTGGAACAGTCTTCTTTATATCGATTTTCAAAGCAGTCGTGGTTTTTATGTGTTATAATGACTAATCTGGAATACCGTGCTGTTATTACGTTCTATTTTTAGGCAATTCATCACCAACCGAGATGCTTCTAAAATAGTTACAGGTTTACACGACATCCCGCTCTTAATTTTTAACACTTGGGAACAGAAACACAGTCGTACCTCTTTTGCGAAGGACGTCCCAAAGCTTCAAACACAGACGATCACACCAAGACAGTGTACAATAAGCTACAGGATTGTTCATTCCTGATGTATGAATATAAAGTAGAATCTTATAGGTTATTGGGGCTTGTCATTCTCGTATTCAGATTTCTTCCCCACAAATCGACGATTCGATCCATCTTCTTCAGCAGTTTCTTGCTTTCCGCTAAGCAGAAGACTATTGCAGACCAGTGTAGTCCTTCCATTTGAAAGAGAGTTTACTCACCCTTGTATGTGGAAGCACTGTTACTGTGTAAAATTTTTCCGGTTGCAAACTATGAATAGGCTCACGTAATAAGTACTACACAATAAAGAGCACATTACGCCTCACACGATGAATTACGTATTAGAAATCTTCGTGCAAAATAGGTGCCGTATCAATTGAGTGTCGGTTAAAGTTAGTTTCATAAAAGAACTTTTGAACTGTTTCGAAGTGGAGTTAATTGATTTTATGCGCCAATTTGTTAGCACGGGTGAGATACGGGTCTTCGCTTCACCAAATGAACAAAAAATCAATCAGAATACTGGATGATAGCTGGCCTACGAACGTGAAGACGATTCAACTGTCACGAAGGTAAGCAAAATAGCGAAAAGAAGCCCAGATGGCGAACGAAAGAAATAAACTTTCATCGGGACATTGATTCTGCCTCCAAAGGGTTTTGGGCAGAAGAGAACTGGGATTGCTAAAGTGCAGTTTATCGTAATATGCACCCAATCAGAACAATACGAACTTCAACTATTCCTTACCCTTATATCGAAGGAAACTTACTGTTTTGATTCCAATGCAGATATTACTGCGGTCCTAGACGAGCATTATGTGAAATTTCAGGAGTCACACCTCACTGATGAAATGTGCTGATTGGAAAAACGTTGGGCCAAAGTGGATTGACCCAAAAGTGCATTTTCAACCTAAAAATCGCAGCTATTCCGAGTACTTTTCAGCCTGGCATCATAATGATACGCATCCCAAATAACACTTGCGATATACGTGAAACTTACACTTACTGCTTGCAGCCCAAGAGCAAAGTCTTCGAGTTCTTTTGCCCGTCACGCGTTCAAGCCGGACGATGTTGCAACAGTACACAAGGTAAACAACGTAACGGCTATTTCCGGAGCAGTGTGTTCGTGAATGACACCTGCTTCTAGACAAGTGAGAAATATTTCCTCCAGCACGGAATGAAAAGAGATAAGGAATTGAAGGACACCGGCGGTTCCGGAGAAGGGGCGTAGGATTTTTGTTGAAGGCGGCCCGTGAGTTTGACCCCATGACCCAGATGGGCAGCGCCTCGGCGCGCCGCTTACGTAACGCCGCTGAATGCTGACAAACGCAGCCAGCGCAACTAATAATCCAATATTTCTGTGGCTGCGCCGCTCTGCCCAGCTAACTCACGACAAACCCTTTCCACTTTTCGCGGTTCTATCTGCAGTTTGTTTACAGAATGCGCAGAGAATGCACTGTGCGAAATCACTACCGAATATATAATCTCCTGACTTTCGTGGAATTTCGGCCACAAGAGTCACTTCGTGTTACGTGTAATTATACTTGTATAGGATTCCAACCACGCTAGTCTCGGCTGAAGCTCAAAGCAACCCGTCAGCTTCCCTTGGCTTTAAATTTTAAATTTTTCCTTTTGTTTTTATTACAGCGCCGTTGCAGGATCTAATGGAATATTAAGTTCCCACTGTCACGCACTGTCGCACTTTGGAAGACTTCTATTCAATCGAAACTGAATGCATTATCATTCCAAAACTTCCGTTTTCAGATACTAACGATCTTCTGTCTTTCCATTTCCTTCGAATAATAAAAAATACACAAAAGTTTCTAGTTCTGTCGTCAATTGAACTGAAATCGTATGATGGTTTTGCAGAAATTTGTTTAAGAACCCCCAAAATTTTCTCTGGAATTGTTTTCCAGGCATGGAATATTGTAGTCCCTTGTGTATAAGTAATATGGATAGGTGCTTACAGAGGGACTATTCGACTGTCAGTGAACTTACTGTGTCATCTATTCTCATTCCTACAGAAAAAAACATATTTATGCGGCGGGTTATTTAAGCTCTCTTCGCTGTGAGTACCTGCAGGTTTAACTGGAACTTTTTAATCGTGTAACAATATACTTGGTGCAAGTAAAATAGTTACATTGTCTACTTCCTAAATCAAGACACCAGTAGTATTACCACCGGAAAAGTAAGCTGTAGACTGATTTCAAACGCATCTGCAACCATATTTCAAAAGCCATTGGTGCTAGGATGCGACGTACAATTTGCAGTGTTTTTCGATAAGAGTTGAGAGACGATTTCATTACTAACCCAGCAAAACCAACACATTAGTTATAGCAAACTTCAATAAAATCAATAAAATGAGTTTTTTACTCAAGTTTCTCAAGAGTTTTGAGATATTTACAGTGAACTCTGCAAAAGAAATAAAATAAATTGTCTTAATACTTCAATCGAAATCTATGCAATATACGTGTTTCGTACGAACAGATCCATAATCATTTGCATTCTTTTTTTTTTAAGTCATTAGTAGCAGAATCTTTTCACCAGCAGAAGCACTGATGACCTTCGCTATATTCAGACAGCTACTGGAGGAATCTGGAGTAATGTAAAATATTCGACACTTTTAATATGTGGGAAGACTCTCTCGTATTGCGAGAGAGTGGTGATGCCGCACGCCAGAAAGGGGCTAATTACAACGGACGAAAAGATTAATCGCCTGTTGACACAAAATCATCGAAAGCAGTAATGTCATCTGGTGCCAATAAATCTATTAAGTTTCCAAATAAATCGATAGTATTGTACAGTATTAGAAAAATCGTAATTCCTTTAGCAAATACATTTTACAAAGCAAAGAACCAAGAAACATACAGAAACTGATTTGATAAAGACATGGAGTAATCACGGCTGAAGGAAGTAAACGAGCTCCAACGTTAAAAACCGAAAAAATAACTGAAAAAAATGCAAATTTATCTCTTCTGTCACGCACAGAGTTCATTTATCTGTAAAACACTGCATTTATGTTCAAACTATTGGTTAACCCTAGAGCACCAAATGGGGGAAAATGTTAAATTGCTACTAAACCATTGTAAATTTTATTACTCCTTATTTCATTCAAAGGAAGTCATAAATTATAGATTATACACTGGTTAATTACAATTGAAAGGTCTACAGTGGTATGTTGCATACAAAATAAATACAAAATGTCTTGTTTTACACCCTATACACAAAAATATCAGATTGGCGGGAACCGAGAATTAGTTCCAACTGCAGTCGTTAATTTTACGAGGGTTTAGTAATCTGGAGTTAACTTTCATATACCGATTGAACACAACGTCAGAATTTTATAGCTACATGAACTTGATGGCTGGTAGAATAGACATATCTCTGAATTTTTAAATAACTTTTATTCGCTTTTAGCCGAGTGAGATGAGATACCTCCCTTGTTAGAGCAGTTCTAAGACAATTGCCTTGGGAGAGCCAGTCCTGACAAAACTCTACCATCTGGTGAGCAAGATGTATGAGACCGGCGAAATACCCTCAGACTTCAAGAAGAATATAATTATTCCAATTCCAAAGAAAGCAGATGTTGACAGATGTGAAAATTACCGAAATACCATTTTAATAAGTCACAGCTACAAAATACTAACGCGAATTCTTTACAGACGAATGGAAAAACTGGTAGAAGCCGACCTCGGGGAAGATCAGTTTGGATTCTGCAGAAATGTTGGAACACGTGAGGCAATACTGACCTTACGACTTATCTTAGAATATAGATTAAGGAAAGGCAAACCTACGTTTCTAGCAATTGTAGATTTAGAGAAAGCTTTTGAGAATGTTGACTGGAATACTTCAAATTATAAAGGTGGCAGGGGTAAAATACAGGGATCGAAAGGCTATTTACAATTTGTACTGAAACCAGATGGCAGTTATAAGAGTCGAGAGACATGAAAGGGAAGCAGTGGTTGGAAAGGGAGTGAGACAGGGTTGTAGCCTCTCGCCGATGTTATTCAATCTCTATATTGAGCAAGCAGTAAAGGAAACAAAAGAAAAATTCGTAGTAGGTATTAAAATCCATGGAGAAGAAATAAAAACTTTGAGGTTCGCCGATGACATTGTAATTCTGTCAGAGACAGCAAAGGACTTCGAAGAGCAGTTTAACGGAATGGACAGTGTCTTGAATGGAGAATATAAGATGAGCATCAACAAAACCAAAACGAGGATAATGGAATGTAGTCGAATTAAGTCGGGTGATGCTGAGGGAATTAGATTACGAAATGCGACACTTAAAGTAGTGAAGGAGTTTCGCTATTTGGGGAGCAAAATAACTGATGATGGTCAACGTAGAGAGGATATAAAATGTAGATTGGCAATGGCAAGAAAAGCGTTCCTGAAGAAGAGAAATTTGTTAACATCGAATATAGATTTAGGTGTCAGGAAGTCGTTTCTGAAAGTATTTGTATGGAGTGTAGCCATGTATGGAAGTGAAACATGGAAGATAAATAGTTTGGACAAGAAGAGAATAGAAGCTTTCGAAATGTGGTGCTACAGAAGAACGCTGAAGATTAGATAGGTAGATCACATAACTAATGAGGAGGTACTGAACAGACTTGGGGAGAAGAGGAGTTTGTGGCACAACTTGACAAGAAGAAGGAACCGGTTGGTAGGACATATTCTGAGGCATCAAGGGATCACAAATTTAGCATTAGAGGGCAGCGTGCAGGGTAAAAATCGTAGAGGGAGACCAAGAGATGAATACACTAAGTAGATCCAGAAGGATGTAGGTTGCAGTAAGTACTGGGAGATGAAGAAGCTTGCACAGGATAGAGTAGCATGGAGAGCTGCATCAAACCAGTATCAGGACTCAAGACCACAACAACAACAAGAAGACATTTGATGGAAGGAGCTGACGCAACTAGATAATCTTGAACCACGTGGTACAGCAGAATCTCCGAGCCAGCTAGAGACAGATCAATTGCAAGAAGACTTGTCGCATGTTGACAAGGAGGCGATCAAACCCTCTGGACATACGTAATTCCGGGAGGTCGGCCTCACAGATCCAATCAATAGGCAAGTTCAGTGCTATCAACACACAGGCCGCAGGATGGACTTGTCAGGCGTGCTTCCTTGAGTTCGTAGAAGCAGGACTTCATCGCTCGCCGTGAGGACGAGGTACGGGCCAATTAGTGACGTCCTTACGTTCCTGTGCTATGACGACTTTCCTCGTTAAGTCGTTATTAGTTTTTCTTACGGCTGTAACGGCCCTGCGACGGCTACGGCCGCACATCACAGAGACCCTCCGAACGGACATGAGCAGTAATTCCTCCTCTCATATGTCAGTGTCACGGTTGCGCTGAGATACTACCCTACGGGCTTGCGGATTTCGCCAATATGACCTCATCTGAATAATAAACCATCGTATTACGTTCTTTATTTGTGGTTAAAACGTTACTCTCCAGAAACATTTTCGAGAACGCCAGTGTGGCCATATAGTTCTCTTTCTTATGGGCCCTACTCTAATTACAAACGCAGTTCCTACAATAGTATAATAAAGAAGGGAGATTAGGATGTAAGGTACCCCCGACGACGATGTTATTACAGACGGAGCAGAAGGTTTGAGTAAATAAGGATGAGGACGGAAATCTTTTCAGAGGAACCGTCCCAGCATTTGCTTTGAGTGATTTAGGTGAACCAAGGAAAATCGACGGGGATCTGAAAGATCATCCTCCAAATTACGAGTTGAGAGTCTCAGCACTGCTCCACGTTACTTGGTACTTTAATATAATGTGCTACATGATTCAGTAGAAGATGCTCAAAGTTCTTATCTCTTTTGGAACAATTACGTTGAATATGGAAGACCGTGAGGCCCAAAAGTTTATTAAGACTGGATGACTTACGTTCCTGTTTGTGGCTGTAGAAGCCACTTGTCTGTCGAGATGATAATCAAAGCAACTGGACGCGATATACTGTGAAACGTCTACAATCTACACCCTACATTCGTAGCACATTACTATACAAACGACCGTACAGTTTTACCTAAATGAAGATATTAAAAAAATGGATCAGTTACCTGGCGCGTAACTTGTTGTTACTTAATCAAAAATGGTTCAAATGGCTCTGAGCACTATGGGACTTAACTTCTGAGGTCATCAGTCCCCTAGAACTTAGAACTACTTAAACCTAACTAACCCAAGGACATCACACACATCCATGTCCGAGGCAGGATTTGAACCTGCGACCGTAGTGGTAGCGCGGTTCCAGACTGTAGCGCCTAGAACCGATCGGCCACTCCGGCCGGCGTTACTTAATCACAAAATGTGGAAAAACAAATTCAGGTTACTGGAGGTAACTAAATATATTTATCGCACCGCTCATGCATAGTAAGTAACGTGAATACTGCTGTTTTTATTTTTTAACTGTGCGTTTATTTCTCTGAACAATGTGTCTCTCTCAAAAACTCGCGCGGAACTGATACTGCTGATTTACGACACTAGAACAGATATTTTGTGACACCTCAGTGTAACACAGGCGTACTGATAAAGAAACAAAATGATGTCTAGGAAAAGCAGAGTAACTACAGGCGCCTCAGCTATCGGTAAACGATGAATGTGTGCAGCCGGAAAGCAGGAACGTATTAAAAAAGTTGTGAGCTCTGTTCACCTGAGAATGGGACAGGAAACCTTTCCAAATGAAAAAAAAGTTTCTGAGCATGTTACATTTTAAATACTATTCGTTAACACATGTACCGTGCTCCTTTTCGAGCCGTTTTGTTTTGATACTCCGCCATAATTTCATCCGTCACGCTAGTAATGTTCATTTCACGGTTGCGGTTGGAGTTATTTCAATACTTCTGCCTTTATAAAGTTGCTTTAAACGGTCATACCTTTTGTTTCTAAGACGAATATGAGATGAGCTAAAATTCTAAGTCAGGAAAATGATATAATGGATGGGTCGAAGAAAGAGAAAGTTAACACATGCCTCACATTTGAAAAAGGAAGATTAGGGTATAACGTTCCGTCGACATTGAGTTCACTGGAGACGGAGCACAAGCTAGAAATGTTTCAAATATTAGAGAGGAAATCGGCTGTGCACTTTGAAAGGAACCATTCAGGCTTTTGCTTGATGCGACTTAGGGAAATATGGGAAAACCTATATCCGGGTGGCCGGACGACGATTTGAACTATTCCCGAGTACGACTCTATGGCGTTAACCACTGCGCCTCCTCGCTCGGTCTGATACTTCACCTATGATGAACATAGAAACACCGATCCCTGTTAGGAAAACTTTCATCAAAGGTGTCAGTGCTGTAGTTAATTGGATGATTGATATTCGAAGGAAGGAATAAAGTAACGTTAGAAGCTAAAGGCCTATCTAGGTGGAAATGGCTCCGAGCACTATGGGACTTAACATCTGTGGTCATCAGTCCCCTAGAACTTAGAACTAATTAAACCTAACTACCCTAAGGACATCACACACATCCATGCCCGTGGCAGGATTCGAACCTGCGACCGTAGCTAGGTGGAAATAATTGGCGGCGAAGCATATCAATGAGTGAAGGAAACCCCGTGATTCTGATGAAGGAACTATCCTTTCTCGTGCAATGATTTGTCGGAAGAAAGAAAACCCGGACCAAGGTATCTTATTTGGGTCGAACTCCGTCGTACGAAGTAGAAATCCAGCTACTTTATCAAAACACACATCAGTCAGTTACGTGTATTTGGTACAAGAGAGGCGCTGTGCATAACGGAGAGGATTACTGTTGGAATTTTGAGAGCATACATTACCAGAGGAATCCTCTAACATACCAATTCCTCCCACATAGCACTTTTACGTCTCGCGAAATGAAAACCGGAGACATTAAAGCTCGTGCAGAGGCTTATCGATACTCGATCAGCCCGCGCATCATTCGCGAATGGAACGAGGATGGGGGAAATTACAGGCCAGAACCACAACACCATTCCTACCCTAAACCACACACACATCATAAGATGGCTTGCGGAATATAAATGTACATGTAGAACCAGATTAACATCAACGTTTGGATACTTCGATTAGATTTTCCGTGTTCTCTCTTATTACACCGCCTCATCCGAGTAATTAGTGTGTGTGGTTGTGGAATGTAGGACCTGAATCCCGCAATGAAATAAACGTTGGTGAGATGAATGTGCTCTGTCGTTTCAGGACTATAGAGGAGCTTTTTGAAAAGTAAGCACTGGGTACGGTTTCTGAAGTCGACATTAAGTCGTATCGTCATGTGGTGGTGATGCTCTGAGCACTATGGGACTCAACATCTTACGTCATAAGTCCCCTAGAACTTAGAACTACTTAAACCTAACTAACCTAAGGACATCACACACACCCATGCCCGAGGCAGGATTCGAACCTGCGACCGTAGCAGTCCCGCGGTTCCGGACTGCAGCGCCAGAACCGCACGGCCACCGCGGCCGGCTATCGTCATGTGCCTCTCAGTATTGCTCCCGTATGTTGTGCTGGTTTAGGGAATGAAGCAGTAGCCGTCCTGTAGACAAATGATCTTTTGTACGATTGTGCTACTGAATATAGTTTAATGAATTCGCTAAATCCTCGGATGTTTTCTTCAGTGACAAGAATTCATAGTCCAGCCATGATTATGAGGATTTTCTGTGCTTTTCCCAGATAATTCTTGATCGATTGTGGGATGAGATGATGATGATGTTTGGTTTGTGGGGCGCTCAACTGCGTGGTTATCAGCGCCCGTACAATATCCCAACCTTTGCTCAGTCCAATTTCGCCACTTTCCTGGATGATGATGAAATGATGAGGACAACACAAACACCCAGTCATCTCGAGGCAGGTGAAAATCCCTGACACCGCCGGGAATCGAACCCGGGACCCCGTGCTCGGGAAGCGAGAACGCTACCGCGAGACCACGAGCGGCGGACAAATGGTCCAAATGGCTCTGAGCACTATGGGACGTAACATCTGTGGTCATCAGTCCCCTAGAACTTAGAACTACTTAAACCTAACTAACCTAAGGACATCACACACATCCATGCCCGAGGCAGGATTCGAACCTGCGACCGTAGCAGTCGCGCGGTTCCGGACTGCGCGCCTAGGATTGTGGGATGGTTCGTTATAATAGGCCAAGGATCCATCCCCTGTTCCTACGAGACCTGTGCTAACCTGCTGACCTCGGTGTGTGTAAGTTTAATACTCATGCAGAAAATTAACTTTAGATTGTCGCTGGGCTATGACTACAATACGCAATGCATAGGCTGCATTAAATCAGTGAAGCTGAGTGCAAGCAGTGTCACAGGCCGCTGTCATGTTTTGGGCTACGCGTGGACGCCTATCATCGCTCCCTTCCTGTCTCATTATGAAGAGTTCCCCCGTGCTGATCCTCCTCTTCACAACCTACCAACGCCGCTGCCGAGCTCTGCACCGGCTGCAGCCATATACAGTGTGTATACAGTCTACGAATCCGTAATTCGTAAGATGCCTCAAATTTCGGCATGGAAAGTATCAAAAGGGTCTATCGATATTACCACTCGCTGGTAAAATAATCAGTCGCTTTTGTAGTGCGCTGGTGGCTAAATCTTTTTATGCCTTTCTATGTTTCCGATATCGCAATGGTAGCTAAGGCGCTTCATCGCTCCAATTACAAATTTGAAACACGATGGTAGCACAAACAGAAGAGCAGCTAATTAATCTCGTACACTGTCTGGACATGTTTAAAGTACGATTGAACGACAGGATCTTCCGAATGCTACTAATTTCATCTATTTAAGTGCGACTGGTAACCGCTTCACCACTGATGACAGACGCCCCGGACTCCGACACGCAGGTTAAAAATCTACGTTCAACATTAGAAAGCCTGGATTTGTGCAAGAATTCTGAGAAGTTGTAGCTTGTCTGAGAGGAGGAGTACATACAAGACTTGCGTTCGGCACTGCCTTCATCACTGCTTCAATGACTGTGATACGAGGTCGCAGGCACTCGGAGAATTGATGTTACGTTTGTAACCGGTCAGTTTAGCCTTCACGAAGCTCTTGCGGAGATTATCGAGGACCTTCAACGGTCAAATTTTGAAGTAATTAATGCAAAACATTGTTGTCTAAATTTAGAGCAACAATGCGTGACGTACTGTGAGCTGCTCGTACCGCTTTAATGCGCAGCGCTCTAGCTCGCGAGGAAAGGAGATGAGCCAGACCCGAGTCGTACCAGTGCGGGGGGTTAACGACAGTTGGTGTGTTACACTAGCTAATCTGAGTGCGAGTTTTAGGCGGTTATCCACACTCGTGTAGGCAAATGCCGCGCTGATCGCTTATCTCCACCTCAGAAAATACAGCCGGCCGCGGTGGTCTAGCGGTTCTAGGCGCCCAGTCCGGACCCGCGCGACTGCTACGGTCGCAGGTTCGAATCCTGCCTCGGGCATGGATGTGTGTGATGTCCTTAGGTTAGTTAGGTTTAAGTAGTTCTAAGTTCTAGGGGACTGATGACCACAAATTTCGAATCCTGCCTCGGGCATGGATGTGTGTGATGTCCTTAGGTTAGTTAGGTTTAAGTAGTTCTAAGTTCTAGGGGACTGATGACCACAAATGTTAAGTCCCATAGTGCTCAGAGCCATTTGAACTATTTTTTTTGAAAATACAATAATAGACACAACAAAGATTACACGATTCACAGACAGATGGCACACGATTTTCCTCTATCGCTTTAACTGACAGTCGTGGTGGCACGAAGGACGTTCAACAACAAATTTAAAGTAAAATACGCTTGCCAAGTCAAGAGAACCAATGGGTCTTGAACGACGGTGTAAACCCTAGGAAAGAGAGAATGTGTAAGATCGTCTATGAAACAATTCTGTTGTCTTCATCGTGTAGTTTGAGGAAGGACTATAGCGTTAGGGTAGAAGAATTACAACTCACACAGGAGTGAAATACAAATGCCTTTGCGTCCTAGCACGAATGGTGCATGAAAGGGAGTGACCAATAATGTCACAAAGTACCCCCCGACGTAGATACTGGTTTTGTGGAGTATATACATGGACGGAAGTCAGCGCTACAAGTTAAGAAACAAAGTTCGTGAAAAAGAGAACAGCCAAAGCGGATTGTATACATTCCGTGCAGCACAGAAAACAGCACCTTGCACTAAACGCTATTTTTTAAAAGCTTTCCTTGCTTTTATGGAGTGTAATATTTCCACATTGGTTCTGGTCCAACTATATGCATTGCCGGAAAAAAAAAAAAATTAGTGCGATGACGTCGATTTTGATCCGATGACGGAATGTGTCACCGGGGGGATAGCAGATGCACTGATAATGGTTTCAACGTCGTCCACCAACAGACAGAGTAGTGGCATAGCCACCAGAGCGCCATCTGCCTCTACCCCTCACAGCTAGAAGGCTCCGTGTGGTGCAAACGTGTGAAGCAAGCTGGCAACCGTGACACGGAGACGCGCTCGTGCTTCCTATAGCAAACTGAGCGAGTTTGAAAGGTGGCAAATTGTGGCCTCCCGAGTAGCGGGATGGTCCTCTCGGAGAATTACCACAGAAGTTGGACGTTCTGCATCAGTTGTGCAACGATGCTGGTATGAGTTGTTACTTGAACGTTCTCATACCCGAAGACGAGGTTCTGGACGTCCACGCAGCACTGGCGCTCGTCAAGATCGTCATGCTGTAAGGGCAGTTGTGGCAGATCGTACAGCTATTACAGCACAGATAAGAAGGCTTGTGAGCCCAGACAGGTCAACACGAATTGTAGCGAACCGGTTATTAACAGTGGGACTACGGGCACGTACAACTCTAGGCCGTCTTCCACTCACTCCACAGCATCGACGTGCACGTCTAGAATGGTGCCGTTAGAGTATCACTTTGAAGATGGAAAGCGCGCCATGATCTTCCGCGATGAAAGCAGATTCTACCTGCACGTAAGTGACGGTCGTTTGCGCGTACGATGTACACCTGGTGAGCGCTGTCTCGTAGAGTGCATTCGTCCACACTGGCCCCACCCGATGTGTGGTGCAACAAGCTACAACTCTTGTTCGCCTTTGGTGTTTCTGGAGGGGACGCCAACCAGCGCTACGTACGTGCAGAACGTTGTTAGACAGATTCTTTTGCCGTTCTTGCAATAGGAAGGTGATGAGTTGTTCCAACACGATAATGCTCGCCCACACACTGCCCATGAAACTCAACGTGCTCTGCAGGATATGCAGCAACTTCCCCGGCAAGCACAGTCTCCGGAGTTGTGTCCAATCGAGCACGTGTGGGATATGATGGGTCGAGAAGTGACTCGTGCAACTCATCATCCAACAATTGTTACAGAACTACGTGAACAGGTCGGGCAGGCGTGTGACATAACGTGCCCCAGGAAAGTATTCGCCATCTGTACGATCTGTTGGATTCCAGATTCAGAGCCTGCATTGCCGCCTGTGGAGGAGGAGGAGGTGTTGGAGGAGGAGGAGATTAGTATTTAACGTCCAGTCGACAACGAGCTTATTAGGGGCGGAGCTCAAGCTTGGATTAGGGAAGGATGGATAAGGAAAGCGACCGTGCCCTTTCGAAGGAACCATCCCGATATTTGCCTTAAGCGATTTAGGGAAATTACAGTAAAACCTAAACCAGAATGGCCGGACGCGCGTTTGAACCGTCGTCCTCCCGAATGCGAGTCCAGTGTGCTAACCGCTGCGCTCCCCTGCTCCATAGCGCGTGGAGGCTACAGCACGTACGAAAATAAATATAGATGTTGCAGCAGGAATCGATACCTTGTACCTCAGAATCGCTTGTGCTATTGATCTGTAAATGTAATCATTTCATGTATTCCGTATGCACTGTTGCAACAGTAACTCTCGAGTGAATTTGAAAGAACTAGAAGTGTGTAATAATTTTTTTCCGACAGTGTGGTTAAAAGCACCCTTCTTTCCCTTTAAGAGGAAAATATAATGTGACTATATCTGCTCATAAAACAGGAGCAGTGTATCAGAAGCGTTTGGAATGGTCTCTTCTCGCTGTTTCCGGTAACTTTTCAGTCTGTATGTCGTGATGGCAGTAAAAGAGAAACGCTATGACACCATGGACGAGCTCAATAGAATTTCAGTCGAGTTACGTGAAAGGATGGTTAGCGTTTAACGTCTCGCCGAAGACAACATAATTTCAGACGGAGCACAAATACATTTGTAAACGGACAGACTAGGTTAGCCATCGTGTCCTTTTTAATAGGAACTATCGTGGCTTTTATGCGATATGTGGAATCCACGAAATGTAATTATGAATGGATGGACGGGGAATTGAACCGCTGTTCACATTGGTGCAAGTCTATAGTGTCTTAACCAATGCGCTACTTCGCTCGAAACATTACACGAAGGAGTCTCATGTCCGTGGACTGTTCTTCACGGCATTCTGGCTTTCGGGAGCAATGGTCTGCTGCTTTGTCTTTCTGGAGGTACAGGCCGCTTGCGGTGTGCAGCAGGCGAACAAATGGGTAAACATGAATTGGCAGCAGCTTCCTGTATCGTTAGCCAGCGAAGGAAGGAGACAAACGTATTCTAGGCCCCAACTCATCTCATGTCAACACCCTAAATATGAAAACACTTTCGCCAGTGGGAAGTGACTGCTGATTTAGTTTGCAACGTACTCTTGATGATGATAATGTTGGTTTGTGGGGAGCTCAACATTGTAGTCATCAGCGCCAGTACAAGTTCCAAATATTGCCATTTCCAGACTCGGCACTTCCCGAATGATGAGACAACACAAACACTCAGTCATAGGGTGGCCGGGAATTGAACCCGGGGCCCCGTGATCCAGAGGCTGCAAACGTACTCACAACCTGCCATCGGTATAGAGTAAGGTATAACACAGCTCGGAAATTGAGACGGTGTTTTCCCATGCTTGCAGCACCAATGCCAACTCTGCGCCATGTAATGTGCACAGGTGCACGCCAGGGCGGTTGCACTCCGTAACGAGGAGGTGGTTCTCGATGGTTGCTGTTGGCCACAATTTCAATGACAAGTGTTCTGCTGCACCGTAGCCCGCACTGCTGCAGTCCAGCTATCATTAGTTCAGATGCTCATGAAAGTGTATTATCAAGAAATTGCCTTTAGTTTTTGCAGGTATAAATCTTAAGAAATACGTTTATAGCAACTGCATTCAGTATAAAGCGTCAACGAAAGTGACATTCAAATCGCTGCCAGCTGACTTAGACATATCGTTTGAGCCGACCTGAGTTCCGATGCGGTTCGTCAACGTATATAATGTGTAACTAAGGACATATCATTCGCCTGAATACTTTTTTGAATATGTGTATTTAAATGTGTTGTGTCCATCACCAACACTGAACGTTTTCCTTAGTCATACGTGCAAAATACTGAAGTTCTGAACACATTCTTCATCAGTTTTGTGTTCCGTTTCCAACAATATCGACGTTTCCAGAATATTAAACTCTTTCTTTTATATTTTAATGCTTGTTAGAAAGCCTGCTGTGTTATTTATTACACGTTCTCATCTGTAAATGAAGTCGATTAAAAGACATATTTCTAACTGAACTACAAAATTCTTGTGTCCTTCTCTGTGCAGTAGGTGATACGTATTCTGAAGTTCGACAGAGATGTTGGACTCAATAAATGAGTAGCTTAACATATTAATTTTTCAGTTATCAAGAACAGGTTATCGTTTATATTTCACTTCCTCGTCCAAGTAACCACTATTTTAATCATAAAAAGTATGTTCCTTGTATGTGTTACCTGCCTAACGTGATTAGCACGATTCAGCCGCGAAGAACAAATATTTTACACCGACTATCATTCAGTATCGGTACTGGCAACCTTGATCAACAACATACATGTGGCGTACTGAACATGAAATTCTCATTTAAAAACTCGCACGGCAGAGTGCGGGGTAAAGTCGAATGCTGAAGTCTAAGTGTGAGGTGGATTCAAAAGCTGTGTGAGAAACGGACGGGGGGGGGGGGGGGGGAGGTGAAAGATATTGTCAGACAAAGCTATACACAAGCTGGACATTCGCGGACCAAATTAAACACTTACAGTAACATAAAACTGTTGCTGCGTGTCTGTTGGTTGTGTTCGCAGGGGTGGGGCCATAAAACACAATTAGTGCAGCTGGTTCGTGCTGAGCTGTATCCGGCACACGCAGCAGGCTCTTTGCTCTTCTGAACAAAACACCTCAACAATGGAAGGAACTAGGCACCGCTTATGCGACCACACGAACTTCACTGAGAGTCAATAATATGTTTCCTTTTCTTTTCATGTCTTAATCGCTTCAGATTACCTCATTTCGACATAGATGTCCCATATTCTCAAAGGGATTTAACTGTTCTGTTTAGGAAAAATAGTAAGCGCTCAAGATTTTCTTCGTCGTGCTATAAATGCGAGGGCTATTCGTTTATTAAGGTACGATCGGTCGCGAAATAGAAATGACAGTGAAAATCAGATGAACCTTGGCACAGATGTTTTGGGCAGTGTCACTAGTACGCCCATCGATCGCATTACATCGCTCTACAGTTCCGAGCGCAAAGTGAACACGTAAAGATGCCTACAGCAGTAGTGTCTACCGCCATGTATGACAGCCTGCAGAGACATTTCGCCTGTTTTCATGGAGCCCGTTTATTTAGCGTTTTCGATGGGAAGTGTTTGATCACCCACTATACAGCGTGGACTTGGCTCCCCGTGAGTTGCATCTCTGCTCGTATAAACTGCGAACTGTGAAGACATTTTGGCACAGACAACGATCTGCAGAGCAGCGTAGAGAATTGGCATTAGTACAGGTGACTGCCTTCCATGACTACGGTATTGGAAAGTCGGTACAACCTTACGACAAATGTCTAAGTTAGAGCAGCGATTATATAGGAGTAGCTGAAAGTTGTAACTAACTGTTACAAATAAAACATTTTTGATTTTCACTGCAGTTCCCATATCGCGACCGATCGGACCTTAATAAACGAATAGCCCTCGTACATTTGTACGTCTAATTAATACACGTCACACAAAAAATGAAACTAATATAAAGCAAAGTTAACTGCGGTTATTGGACGACCATTCGTATTGGTAAAGTACCTCTTCCACGTAACTTCAGCAATGCATACAGTCCCAGCATACTGTACGCTAATACTTGCATCTGTTAGTATCTCAGTTTGAAACATACCTAAGAAACAGATACGTGACTTCACAGTACTACTGCCGGAAAAGTGAATGTTAATCAGTGGACTTTGATCAGCTCTGTATACTTGTTTATCTACGATGTAGTATTTAATGAAGGTAGCGAACTTCCCTTTCAACCGCGAGAAGAGGTTAACATGTGATAAATCTAAAGCTGCTGCCGCACACTGACAGTCACCACGTAATATCCGACTGATTCTTTGCGAAAGTCCTCAGCAACATGAGCAAACAAAAAAGTCCCAGCATGATTCTTCCGAGATATAAAGGGCAGAAAACTCAGCTAAACACCTCAGTTTCCATGCAAACAACATAGAAAATAGTGCAATCCCGCTTAAATAGAACTTGCCTATATTGTTTCTTCCAGCAATACCACCCCCCCCAACCACCCCCCCCCTCCCCACCCCCACCCCCGTAATAGCTCGACGATCCAATACCATTCGTCGCCTAGTAATAACGTCTGTTTGAGATCAATCACTGTGCACTCCAACTTCTAACCTACAAGTGACGATTCGTTAGAACTCCTCTTGTATGGCACAGTTTATTCTCGAACAAATACTCAAGAAAGACAACGCTCGTGTACAAGATTACAAGAAGATCCATAACCGAAATTCGTAGACCGACTCTCGAAGTATGCTGAACATTTGGGACCTTTAACCAATGAGTGGTATAGTTGCTTAATGATTGGCTTGTTGATTACCCATAGATATTCTCACTGATTCCGTCTCTCGTGTATCTCGAAACAAACCCTCAGTTTGCTGCCTCCAATTGTTTCAATCACACGTAATTGCAGTAAAGTTGCTGAGATGTTAGGAGAAACTTCCTGAGCACCGGGAAGCCAGGGATGGAACCCCAAAGCTCATCAAAGTATTCAGCGAGTATTGAAACCTTGCCAACAGGCGTACTATATTTATCATTATGTTACTATTTATTATAGGAACCATGCTTGCTGCTAAATAGCACGTTAGGCTCGCATTCTGGAAGACAGCGCTTCAAATCCTCGTCTGGTGCCTGTACTTAAGACCCGCCAAATCACTTAGGAGACATGCTGGGATGCTTCGTTTGAAAAGGATACTACCAATATGCTCCCCATCCTTCCCTTAATCCGAGCTTGTGCTGCGTCTCTAATGACCTAGTCATTGACGGGACGTCAAAGCCTAATCCTCCTCATCACTGATCCTAGAATCTGAGACTCCACGTAAAGACGCGGTGTGGTTCATAACCTCATCCAAAAATTCATCAAATGCTCGCATCTGTCTCAGTGACTACAGTGGTCGATAGCAACGCATTTAATGCACACATAATTATAATTGAAATCCGCATGGTATAATTACTTCACCGACAATCCATCCCTACGGGCTCTGTAAAGATAGATAACATGTTATTTCATCCTGTACTTTTCGTATCAGACGTTTGTGCTCGTACCAATAACTGCAACCGTCTCCGAGGTCCTGGTCGTACGCGTAGATAAGCGAACGAAATCTGCGTATAAAGGCGGTTGCAGCAACGCTGTAAGCTTTGAGCACTTATCTTTGCAGTGCTAAGCTTTATTGCTGCTGACTCATATTGTTATTCGCTAATGAGCTTTATAACATATTCTCGTAATCATCTTTTTGTTTTCTAATGCTCCAAAGCAGTCACAATTACTTCCCTTTTAAACTTCATTTACTTAGTGATGTTGCCACTCTCCAAAGAAATAAACTGTGATTATGGATGCTTTTGTCGTAATGTCCGGCAGTTGTTTTGTGACGTATTTGGGACTGCGAAGAAAAGATAAGAGAAATTTGGGCCTGTACGGAAGCATATAGATAGCGTTTTTTCTCTCTGTGTTTGCGAGTTGAAAAGGAAGGGGAATGAGAAGCAGTGGTACAAGTTACCCTCAGCCATGCAATTTATGGTGGCTTGCGGACTATGTTTGTAAATGAAGACGTATATCATGCGCTTAAAGGTCACTGTTATATGTTTATTTCCCCTAAGATCTAAACTGTTTACACAAACTCGTGTTTACGTATGATAAACATTCCCCTTTCTTTCATCAATCTGGTTTTTTTTTTCCTTTTTCATGCAGGATGAAAACCTGCGGATGTATCACACCACTAACAGCATCATATCGTTTTGTATTCTGTCGGGTCTTAGCACTCGCATATATTAGGAGAAACTGAGTAAGGGAATGGTACTTGATAGTGGAATCATCCGGAGTAGCAGCACACTAAAGTAACTGAGTAGAATAAATTTTTACGCTGCAGCCTGTAATTATGGTGTGGCTTTAGGCGTGTCTAGGCAACATATAAGAATGAAAATTTACGAGTACTGTTATCAACTGAAGACGTTCACGCGTAATTTGCGAGCAGCCCAGAAGGACTGACGATAAAACTATCGACTCGATCGCAAACATTCTGTTTTCTCTTGGTTGGAGTATATTAATACAAAGCGAAAACTGAAAGAAATCTTTCCGTATGGGATTGTCGCGGGTATAAAAATGGGGCAGACGACTGTTCAATAATTCAGCAACGCGAGGAGATAGCGTGCCTGGTGCCGGCTCCGCCGACACGTCTGCCGTATATTTTATTCACGCCGCAGACCAGCGCCGCTTATAAAATATCCCCAGTCAGCCATGCGGACGTGTTGGTGCGCACTACGGATATTTGTAAGAGACCACGACAAAAGGAATACAAAAATGAGTATTAACTTTGCACGGTGTGGCGATGTCCAGCAGGCGCAGGAAGCGGCACAAACTGCACGCCGTTTCTACCACGAAACACACTCTTTATGGACGATTACAGTTCCTCCTTCACGAGTTCACCGTACTTTTTGGTGTAAGCCTAACAGTTTTCCAACCAGTGTCGAAAGGCGAAATTCTGTGAGCTATGTACGTGAAATCAGAGGACTCTGTTTGATTCTGATGAATGGTTCAAATGGCTCTGAACAATATGGAACTTAACTTCTAAGGTCATCAGTCCCCTAGAAGTTAGAACTACTTAAACCTAACTAACCTAAGGACATGACACACATCCATGCCCGAGGCAGGAATCGAACCTGCGACCGCAGTGATCGCGCGGTTCCAGACTGTAGCGCCTAGAACCAATCGGCCACCACAGCCGACGATTCTGATAACTCGAGTGAATACAGGGTCCAGTCACATTAACGAGACCACTGGCTGTGTTCGACGTCAACGTGCAAAACCCACTCACAGACGGCAGGTGAAAGCAACAGCAATAGATGGTATACAGGGTGTTACAAAAAGGTACTGCCGAACTTTCAGGAACATTCCTCACACACAAATAAAGGAAAGATGTTATGTGGACATGTGGCCGGAAACGCTTAGTTTCCATGTTAGAGCTCATTTCCTCTATAGTACTAGCATCAAGCACATCAGTACGTAGCATCAACAGGTTAGTGTTCATCACGAACGTGGTTTTGCAGTCAGTGCAATGTTTACAAATGCGGAGTTGGCAGATGCTCATTTGATGTACGGATTAGCACGGGGCAATAGCCGTAGCGCGGTACGTTTGTATCGAGACATATTTCCAGAACGAAGGTGTCCCGACAGGAAGACGTTCGAAGCAATTGATCGGCGTCTTAGGGAGCACGGAACATTCCAGCCTATGATTCGCGACTGGGGAAGACCTAGAACGACGAGGACACCTGCAATGGTCGAGGCAATTCTTCGTGCAGTTGACGATAACCCTAATGTCAGCGTCAGAGAAGTTGCTGCTGTACCATGTTAACGTTGACCACGTCACTGTATGGAGACTGCTACGGGAGAACCAGTTGTTTCCGTACCATGTACAGCGTGTGCAGGCACTATCAGCAGCTGATTGGCCTCCACGGGTACACTTCTGCGAATGGTTCATCCAACAATGTTTTAATGCTCATTTCAGTGCAAATGTTCTCCTTACGGATGAGGCTTCATTCCAACGTGATCAAATTGTAAATTTTCACAATAAACATGTGTGGACTGACGAGAATTCGCACACAATTCTGCAATCACGTCATCAACACAGATTTTCTGTCTCAAATGTAGAGACTCTTCGTGCCCGTATTGTGGACGGCTGTGATACAATACGCCATTCTCCAGGGCTGCATCAGCGCATCAGGGATTCCATGCGACGGAGGGTGGATGCATGTATCCTCGCTAACGGAGGACATTTTGAACATTTCCTGTAACAAAGTGTTTGAATTCACTCTGGTACGTTCTGTTGCTGTGTGTTTCCATTCCATGATTAATGTGATTTGAAGAGAAGTAATAAAATGAGCTCTAATATGGAAAGTAAGCGTTTCCGGATACATGTCCACATAACATATTTTCTTTCTTTGAGTGTGAAGAATGTTTCCTAAAAGTTTGGCCGTACCTTTTTGTAACACCCTGTAGATGACAGGGGTGAACAACGTCTGCGGAGATCCTTACGGGCGAATAGACCTGCAACTGTTGAGAAAATGACCGTGCATGCGAAACAAGGAGCTACCAATAGTGTCTCCTCAAAGACCCTTACGCGAACATTGCTGCGTATAGGCCGTCGCAGCAGGCGCCTGGCTCATGCACCCATGCTGACTGCTGTTCACGGGCGAAGCAAACTGAAATTTGCATCCCAGTACCGGAACTAGACGTCCACTGAGTGTCGACGGCTGATCTTTCCAGATAAATCACGTTTTATGTTCCATCGGACAGGAAGCCATCGTCGGAAGTGTCTAGGCATGATGAGGGCGCCTTATGGTCTGGGGAATATTTTCGTGACAGTCTCTGGGTGATCTCGCCATTCTGGAAGGCACCACAATGGATCAACACAAGTATGCATCAATCCTTGGGGACAATGTCCGCCGATGCAGTTCTGCACGATGGCATCTACCAACAGGACAATGCAATGTGTCACACAGCTCGCAGTATACGTGTGTGGTTTGGAGAGCGCCAGGATGAGTCTACTGTACACCCATGGCCACCAAACTCCCCGGACTTAGACCCAATCGAGAATCTATGGAACAAGCTCGATCGGGCAGTTCGCACCGTGAATCATCTACTCGAGAAGCCTATTGCAGCTGGGCATGGCACTGGAGAAGGCATGGCTCCAAATCCGTGTCGGTACCTTCCAGAACCACACTGGCTGTCTTCCTGCACGTCTCGCAGAGGCCAGCGCTGCAGAAGGTGGCCTTCAGGTTTTTGACAGGTAGTCACATTGTTTTGATTTGACAGTGTACAAGGGGTGATCAAGAAGTTTCCTTTTGAGGGCGTTGCTGAACCGTATATTCAACTTAACGCGACTCCGATGTGGGTGTATAAGCACCGACATGTAGGTAAGGGATTAGTGTGGCATACGTGTCTTTCCAACGTCCGTACGCTAAATGCGGAAATGTGAACTATAGGGACGTTATTACATCATCTACATAATCTACATTTATACTCCGCAAGCCACCCAACGGTGTGTGGCGGTGGGCACTTTACGTGCCACTGTCATTACCTCCCTTTCCTGTTCCAGGCGCGTATGGTTCGCGGGGAGAACGGCTGCGGGAAAGCCTCGGTGCGCGCTCGAATCTCTCTAATTTTACATTCGTGATCTCCTCGGGAGGTATAAGTAGGGAGAAGCAATATATTCGATACCTCATCCAGAAACGCACCCTCTCGAAACCTGGACAGCAAGCTACAACGCGACGCAGAGCGCCTCTCTTGCAGAGTCTGCCACTTGAGTTTGCTAAACATCTCCGTAACGCCATCACGCTTACCAAATAACCATGTGACGAAACGCGCCGCTCTTCTTTGGATCTTCTCTATCTCCTCCGTCAACCCGATCTGGTACGGATCCCACACTGATGAGCAATACTCAAGTATAGGTCGAACGAGTGTTTTGTAAGCCACCTCCTTTGTTGATGGACTACATTTTCTAAGGACTCTCCCAATGAATCTCAACCTGGTACCCGCCTTTCCAACAATTAATTTTATATGATCATTCGACTTCAAATCGTTCCGCACGCATACTCCCAGATATTTTACAGAAGTAACTGCTACCAGTGTTTGTTCCGCTATCATATAATCATACAATAAAGAATCCTTCCTTCTCTGTATTCGCAATACATTACATTTGTCTATGTTAAGGGTCAGCTGCCACTCCCTGCACCAAGTGCCTATCCGCTGCAGATCTTCCTGCATTTCGCTACAATTTTCTAATGCTGCAACTTCTGTGTATACTACAGCATCATCCGCGAAAGGCGCATGGAACTTCCGACACTATCTACTAGGTCATTTATATATACTGTGAAAAGCAATGGTCCCATAACACTCCCCTGTGCCACGCCAGAGGTTACTTTAACGTCTGTAGACGTCTCTCCATTGAGAACGACGTGCTGTGTTCAGTTTGCTAAAAACTCTTCAATCCAGCCACACAGCCATATGCATCCAAAGAAGACCAATGTGTTGTTAGTCTTTTCTTGTCTGCCGAAGGACAATCACCTTTAGATATCCATACGAGAATGAAGGATGTGTATGGAGCAGCTTGTCTGTCGAAAACTACCGTTGTGGAATGGTGCGCCGGCTGCTGTGGCCGAGGGATTCTAGGCGCTGCTGCTACGGTCGCAGGTTCGAATCCTGCCTCGGGCATGGATGTGTGTGATGTCCTTAGGTTAATTAGGTTTATGTAGTTCTAAGTCTAGGGGACTGATGACCTCAGATATTAAGTCCCATAGTGCTCAGAGTCATTTGAACCATTTGGAATGGTGCGACAAGGAGCGTTGCTTCTTCTTAATAACGCACCTACCCATATCGCACATGTCGTAACGCAGAATTTACAACGCAAGTGGGAGACACTCGGGCACCCTCCCTACAGTTCCGATCTCTCCCTGTGTGGTTGTCGTACCCTGCGTCCCTTAAAAAAGGCCTTCAAGGGTCGACAATTCCTGTCGGATGAGATGTGCAGCAGGGAGTAACGGATTTCTTCAAATGGTTCAAAAATGGCTCTGAGCACTATGGGACTTAACAGCTGTGGTCATCAGTCCCCTAGACCTTAGAACTACTTAAACCTAACTAACCTAAGGACATCACACACATCCATGCCCGAGGCAGGATTCGAACCCGCGACCGTAGCAGTCGCGCGGTTCCGGACTGCGCGCCTAGAACCGCGAGTCCACCAAGGCCGGCGCGGATTTCTTCACACGGTGTTTTCAAATAGGTATCTTCAACGTGGCACGTCGGTGGGGTGATTGCCTCAAAGCTCACGTCGATTTTTCCTGATTGGCATATCGATTCTGGACTGTACGACATTCGAAACTGACGTTCACCGGTAATTGTTGGGAGAACTCATAACATTGCAGTGCATTTTATCTTCAAATAAAATTATCTTCTTCTAGCGAGATTGGTGACACTCATCTTGCCACATTCGTTTCTATTGAGGAGGATCTCTGTCCAAACACCTTGGTTCATATTTTCGTTGGTTTCCTAAATTGCTTCAGATGACTGAAAAACCAGACCCGTCATTAGACAACGGCTCCTTCCCTATGCCCTGACAACTGATTTAGTGCTGATAATGTATTGATCTCGATACGGTAAATTCTATGCTATCTTTTTTGCGTTCCTTTTTTCACATGTGGGAGATGAGCACACGAAACAACATCGAGAGACCTCTATCTCGCCGTGTCTTTTGACTTGGCGGTAAAACTGAATTCACTATATTCTAAGACAAACTATTTTTTACTTTCCAAAGATAGAGTTCCTAGATTTTTATTACGGGAAAGTTTGCCTACTAGCAGAGAAAAACTGTTGTTATACACTCATACGACTCGGCAGTTCACAATTTTCATGAGGTAAGTTACTGTTCAAACCATGGATTTGTATTTATTCCGTCTTAAAGGATAGGACTGAGATGTCCAAGATATACCATTCGATTCACTTCGATGATCAAGTGAATACAACAACTGCTTTTGTTTTGGGTACACATTCACAGGGTTTTTTTTAATGACGGCAAGTTGTCACCTTTGACTGCACTATTTTATTTATCCAGAATTAGTGTTTCAACATTCCGACTGCTCTCAAGTGGTAACGAAGTACCTCAGCACATTTCGTAATGGCCTTTTATTTTTCACATCTGACGGTAGACTTACTTATTAACAGAGAATGGCCCGAAGGTCGAAATTAAAATTTTCAATAGATAAAATAGTTCAACAAAATCTGATAACATTATATTGTCATTTAAGTGAGTAAAGTGTTTCCTGGGAACTACATTCGAAAAGTATGCTACTGGTACTAGTTCTTCCCAAGTATTTCTCAGTTTTCATCATTATTTGTTTCGTTGTTATCACCACGCTGTATAGCCACTGTTTCTTAGAGACTTTCATCTTTTGGTTGTTGTCACTGTTTTCGGTTTCCCCTCTTACAATGAGAAATTTAAGAGAACTGGCTCTGAGCACTATGGGACTTAACATCTGTGGTCATCAGTCCCCTGGACTTAGAACTACTTAAATCTAACTAACCTAAGGACATCACACACACCCATGCCCGAGGCAGGATTCGAGCCTGCGACCGTAGCAGCAACGCGGTTCCGGACTGAAACGCCTAGAACGGCTCGGTCACAACGGCCGGCTTAAGAGAAGTACGAAAGGCAGAAATTCGCTGCAGTTTTTCTTCGAAACTTGACTGGATGCTGCAGGTATGTCAAAAGACTGCGAACACGAGCTCAAACCAAATGAAACATGTAACGTATTAAATACAGGTTGTTTATGATCAAACTTTCGCTATTTGGGCCCGTGTAGACGGGAAAACTATTTACCGTATGGGTACCCAATTATAGGAATGATGTTCAGACTGTAAACTTAGGGTTGAAACTCAAGCATCAGTGTGCATTATAGTTGCAGACAGCAAACAAGGGCCTGGAGAAGGTGAGCAGTGCTTTACTCTTAAAGCTGGTTTATCAAACCAGTAGCAATAGCGCTGTTGCTCTTCGCGAGTATCGACGCGTTAAAGGAATACGGAGAGGTCCTCTTTCCGCACCGGGGTTGAAGAACATGATTCGAACCATTGACCGATCGTTCCAAACTGTATGGCCACAAATATCACTAGATTTGAACCCGTGTGATTTCTGGCTGTGGGGTTACTTTAAGGCCAGGAATTATCAGCTGGGCACTAACACACGCTGGAGACTGAAGATGAGTGTACCGAAGGAGGTAGCCAAGATACGACCCGAAGTGTTTCGGCCAGCAGTAGAGTAATCCCTAGTGTGGTTCCACGTTTTCGTGGATGCAGATGGTCGTCCCATTAAGCAACGTTTATAACCTGGAAAGTGAACATGGTTCCCAAATAACAAGTGTTACCTTCTTATGCGGGAATTGAAATGTGTGTCTTTCAATATTTTATTCGTTATTTCTCTTCCGCATGTCTTTACATATGTTTCCACGAAGTTTCATTGCCTGCGATCACTCATTTCTAACGGCAGCCCTCTCAAGTAGCTGTATTTTAATTATAACCATCCTGTACATGACAGGAGTGTTACAGAAGAATGACCCTGAGACAAAATTATTGTGGAAGACAAAAAAATTTAACAACAGAGCTAAGCGTATAGAGCAAAGTTCGTAATTACGTGCAGTTTCAACAAACACGGGTTCACAAAGCAGATCTACATTTTTCAACTAATAACGAATGTTTGACAGGTGACATTCGAGCAACTGCATTTCCTGGTTTTGTCGAATAAAGTCAGAAAAAATGTGAAGCAGTTTCAAATTTCCATTTAGGTTCACTAGCAGACGGTAGGTAAGCAGGTCAATATGAAATCATTATGTGGTTGTTAAGGTCCCACGGAATACGACGAAGACCTTAGCTGTGTCAATCTTTCGTTTTGCTAGGAACAAAAGTAAGAAAACTGTTAATAATAAAAACCTAAACGTTGTTTTCGTGTAACGTGAAGTTCTTTACAAGCGACTAGCAGAACATTGTTCAGAACGTCCTTGTGAGCCTCCCGTAGTCTTGAGAAGAGAGAGCGGACACGTAACATGTTTCTCACGGAACCCCTTGGGGGCAGCAGAGGCACGCAAATCGTATGAAAGGAAGCAAAAACGAAAAAGATTGGCTCAGGGAAGGATGGCGGCAGCCGGCAGGCGAAGCAAGCTCTCCTTGTGCTCTCGTCGCCCCATCGAACCACTGCACGTGTGTACCTCTTACACACGGATTCTCACGCAGCCACTAACTACTGGAAAGGACCAAAGAATGCGACATACCACACTGTTATTCAGATACAAGAGAAATCAAAGCTAAGTTACAGACTGCTTTTAGCCGGAGGAGAAATGGTGACATCGTCGACAGAAAACTCTTTCAAGAAACAGCCCATCGTCAACGTCACTCAAAACCGCAGGAAAATTTACACTGGTCTGACACGTTCTGAACAATAAAGTTACTCCAGCAAAACCCTTTAGAGTAGTTGGCGAGCGTAGGGTCTGCAAGCAGTTATATTGCTGCTGGCTTCTGCATTTCATTTCATAGATGAGAAACGTATTAATGATAACATGTGTAAATATATCTTATTCCAGGATTTATAAACTAGGTCGTTGTTTAAAATTGGAAGGGCAAGTCTACACTGACGGAAAGACTAATCCGTGGTTGATTACCATATAGTTCTGACATGAGGCGAGTATCTCACTCTTAATAGATAAGATGCCTTCTTGGGGGAGATCACTAGTTGAATGTGACGCTGCGGCATTCTACTTGTAGGCAGCCGGTTCGAATATCGGTGGTGTAACAACTCGCATGTGGAAGGGAAGAGAATGGCGGTGTACTGTCCTTATCAGCAGACCGTCTACCAGTGCCCACCGAAAATTTCAGAACCACGCAGCATCGGAATGAGAAAAGAAGGAAATTTGCCGATAATTCGTTAGTCTGACCCTACAGCCGATTACTCCATTATCGTTCTCCATATGAGCTAGAGCTAGAGATCTTCCAATTCTTTACTCTTTGCAGTACTACAAGCTCTAAGAGTCATTGCTTCCATCTGTCAGATCGTACGTTATCCTAGCAGTCCCCTTGATGCCATTAAAGAAGATTAGTCTATATTCTGGCATCGGGTTTCGCTCCTGTCGTCTCCGGTTTGCCTTTCGTCTCATCAGCAACAACACAAACACAATTAATTACAGGTTCTGATCAGTTACTGTTATGATACAAACACC